>NC_052616.1:30375347-30549828 GCF_016545825.1 Eucalyptus grandis
TCGAAATTGATTATAAGATCTTACAACACTAATACCCATGTGACATATTTACTCTTCATCAAAACCTCAAATTACGCCTTATGATGCTAAAATTTTTCTATGATATCAGAATCTTATAGTTGTACTCATGAGACATATTAATTTCCCATCTACATCAAAGTTCCATCAATGAAAATCGTTTATGGATGATAGAAGACAAATGGTTTTGATAAGGTATAATAAAATAAAAATATATTATTTTGGCTAGAAAATCATCTAACAAAATTTTGATGAAAGATATAATATGTCACACGAATATTATTTTGGATTTTTATATGTCAAATGAATAATTTCAGGATATATGTCGTAGTGGATATAATATGGGCTTTTTGTATTAAAAAATATGATAAATACATCACAATAGATATAGTTAAGAGTTTTTGTGACTTTTCCCAAAAAGAATAATAAAAGAGAACCTTATCATTCAGCACAACACTATAAACTTAAAAGGGAATGAGTTAACACAATTCTTAGGTTGTCTTCTTGTGCTTCATAAAACTATCTTTGCAATCTCTCTTGCATGAATCGAAATACAAGACATTTTTTCCATCTTTTTTTCCTCCTGTTTTGATACCATAATTGGCCCAAATTGAAGTAGAATCTTAAATTAATTTAAATATGCTAAAATGTGCTTATGGATCAGTGAAATAGCACATTCTTCAAAAATGTGTTTTATTGGATTTCTTGAAGGACTATTTCCACCCTATTTTAATTAGGGTTGATACACAAAAATCTCAATTAATATATTTGTGACAAATTACTAAATACTAATTTTTTCATAAATTTATCTTGAACTAATTCTTCAACCACTAGAAACCTTAGCTCATACACTACAATATTTTATTATCTATTAGTTTGTTTAAATTGGGTTAATATAAAGCACAAACCGATACACCTATTAATTGTCTTATATCATCCAACTTAATAATATGACATTAAAATTTAGCTAAAATCAATAGAGAGTAGATTTGTCACATTATACCGGTTTGAGATTTTGGTGATAAAAAATAATTTTAGGTAACTTTGTCACATAAGTTTCAATTTTGATTTTTGTGATATTGACCTTTTAATTAAGACATTCTCTTTTTAATTGATTGATTGAAATACCCTTCTCTCTTTCTTCAATTTTTTTCTTTTAATCAAGTTGACTAGAAATTGATTATATTTTTATCATCTCTCTCGATTTCAAAATTTAAATGACCCATTATACCAAACAAAATATTATCTTACCCCATCATGTTATCACTTTGTCTAGAGGGTTGTTAATTTTAATTTATGATATCATATTCTTAACCACAAAAGGGAAACATAAGACTAGAAATTTATATTTATGATAACTTATAACACAATTAATTGCCTTTTTTTATCAAATAGTTTGAGTGAAAGTTTATTTCAAAGTTGAGAATTAAATTTCCTTCTAATTATAGTCGATCTTGATCAAAATGGAAAAGAAACATTGATCAAAATATGGGAAAGGTTAATTTTTTGGAAGCATGTCAAACCATTGTTTATATTTAGATTTTGTCTAAACAAAAAATAAGTGCAAAAAGGTAAAAAGGGGAACTTATTCACGTACTACTTCTATCATGAAGAAAGTAATCAATATTGATAATAGATTCAATCTTATAGCAATGGCATCAAAATTTTAGAATATACTTAAAACTTTTCTCTAAAATATTTTAATGTGAGTCAAAAGTGAAGAAGGTTTAACAAGATTGAAAAGAGAGAAACATTTCATTAAAGAGAGGGATATTTTGGTCAATTAATTAATAAAAGGAGTGTCTTAGCCAAAATGAGGGTGGAAATAACGTAACTCTTCTTGTTTATGGATAAGCAGGCATGGGGCCTAGAACAAGCACCTTATGGTAATATTCTAGTTGAGTGGTAAATATCATCCATTATTGGAGAACATTTCTATGGAATTTTAAAGATTTCATACCTATCCCAGGTATAATATCTACTATGATAAGTGTAGGCTTTCGTGGTGAAATTTATAAGACTATGATGATTACCACGATAGTTAAAGAGCTCAACGACAATTAGCTAAAATAATGTAGATATCAACAAGAAGTGAACAATTTAGACATGACAAGATGCTCATGAGAACTTGGAAGGACCATGGTGGATCTTCATCAACATAGAGTCTTTGGGAGTTGATGTGCTCAAAGTATCATTGGAAGTAGAATCGCAAGTCCTATGGTTTAACCATGGACAACACCAACTCATGGATGGTAACAAGCATGTGTTACTATTGAGAAATAACGAACATTGAATCATGTTGATATTGAGTCACCGGAGATCTTGATTGACGTGTTCATCCGAAGTTGACCGTTAGAGACAAAAGTTATAGTCGTTAGCAGTAGGAAAGTCCATAGCAGGATAGATGAAATCTATTAGAGAACAATTGACAACTTTTTGTTCAAGCAATTAAAGTGACTAGTGATGTGACTCTCTTAGCAGTCTCCATTTTAGGAAACCATGTTGATGATCGAGGAAAAATATTGTATGGGTGATCCTATCCTCAAACAATGGCTTTTAACTTCTTGTCCCAAGACTTTCTCCAATGGGAAAATTGAAGATGCCTATATAAAAAGGATCAACGAAACTTAAGTATTAAGTCGAATAGAGAAAGTTGACATTGTTTCTTTGTTAGTCTCTGCAAATCAAATTGTGGTATGTCCATATTAAATTTCCAATATAGTGTCCTTGTTGCTTTGTAATCTAGATAAGATAAAGTGTACAAGAGGAATAATAGTATTTGAAACCTGATAGTAAGATCTATTGATTAATAGGATCTTTATTTATATATTGTAACTGTGATATTTAAATTTTGGCGATTCGGTGTGAATTTTTACATAAAAATTAGGGATTAATTTAACTCCTAAAAAAACCACCCATCGTTGCGTGGATGGTAGGGCTGCTGGACTCCACGCTGGAGGTCCTGTTTGAAGCCCCTGCGAGGGCGAGGCTGAAGCGCTACGTGATGTCTTGCTCGGGGTGCGTGGGTGGTTTTCTTGCGTGCCTGGGGTTTACTCCCATTGCCGGCCGTGCGGTGGGTTCACGGGTCACCAAAAAAAAAAAAATCTAACTCCTAAAAAATGCATTAGAACAAATAAAATGAAAAAATGGAAAAATGGGAGATTAATTATGCATGGAAGTTTGAAATTCGATAAATATTCGGATTTTGTTAAATGCAGAAGCAATTTAAAAATCAAGTGAATAAATGATAAGAATTTTTTAAAATGGAAGAAATCGGCAAAATTGAGTTAATTGCGAAATCACATTTGATTTATAGTTTTGATTTAATGTGATAGAAGATGGAAGCTGGGAAAATATTATACGAAGTGGCTAGTGCGGAATCACTGTGAGAGAGTTGCATTCTTCATGTTTAGGGGGCTTTTCGAAAAATTGAAGAGAGAAATTCAGAGAAAAAAAATTTAATGAGAAAATTCGAGCAAAAAAAAGGAGATTGTTTTCTGAAAAAAGAGTCAAAGGTCAAACTCTGGTTTGCCTTGGTCGAAGAAACAGTGGCAGAGACCGTACGGAGTGACGTGAGAGAGAGAGAGAAAGAAAAAGAAAAAAGAAAAAAGGGCTACAGTGTCGTCTTCTTCGCGAGGACTCCCCTGCCCGCGCTGGCCATTGCGCCGGCACCACGACGCCGGACACCACCGCGCCTCGCCGGTTTGCTCGCCTTCGCCACGCCGCGCTGCCGGTCTCGCCGCGTCGTCTACACATCAGCCCGAGCCGACCGTGATCTGCTTGCGACCCAGCCCCGACGTCGACCACCGCTGTGCTCTGCTTCGCCTCCAGCCCGTGCCGATCCTCACCGCCGCTGTCCCGATCTCGCTGCTCGGTGTCCGACGCCGGCAGTTCTGAGACCCCGCAGCTGCCGCGACCCGAACGCCCTTGCTCCGCTCTTTGCCGTCGCTGATCTGCAGCACCAGAAGTCCCGAGCGCCCTGCTCACCTCCGCCTGACGCTCGGTCGTTGCCGCGCCGCTTTCCCTGCCGCGACTCGACGCCACCGGAATCTCCCTCACCCGCGACTGCACCAGCCCGACATCCTTGCCCGTCGAGCCGGCGCTGCCGGGGCCGAAGACCAGCGACCAGGCGCTGCAACCAGGTGCTCCTCCCCTGCCGAGTGCTGCTTCCTCCTTGCCAGACCTTCGCCAGAGCTCCGACCGCGACTCCCTGACGGACCTCCGATCAGCCACCCTTGGCCGGGCCCCACGGCTGTCACCCAATTTTAAAAAAGGAAAAAAAAAGAAAACACATTAGGTAGTTCTTTTTTTTTTTTATAGTTTATTTTAGTTATTTTAGTTATTTTAGTTATTTTATTTTAGTTTATCTTTTTTTAGTATAATTAGTCCTAGTGCCTGGTTTTTTTTTTTTTAATTTAATCTATAAAGTTTTAGATGAAATAATTAATAAGGGAATAAAATTAATATTTTGATATTTAAGGCTTAAAATCAATTTATTGGTTTTATTTGCGAGATATTATCACTTGATTTGAACGGTGTATGATACTTTTGGCGATTTTGAATGGTCTGTTTTGTCTTAATTGCTTTAATTATCTTAAAATATATTTGGGTTAGAATATTGCATGCTTTAGGGTTATTTTGCATGTTTAGGGTAGGAACTTTATCATTTCGAATTTTTTTAAAATAGAAAATACCAAAAACATAAATTTAGGATGTCAGATTTTTGTTTAACTGAATTAAATTGCATGTTTAATTATTTGTGAATTTTGATTTTGAATTTTTACAAAAAGAACAAAAATAATAATAAAAACAAAAAATAAAAATCATCATGCTTTGTCATGTAGGATTAGGGCATCGTTTGTACGTCATTGCACATTAGGATAAAATTGCATATTTCATTTTAAGTTTAGATTAGTCTTTGGTTAGAGATTGCTAAGTTAAGATAATATCTTGGTTTAAATTAGGTTTAGCTTGACCTAATCCTTAATATAAGTTGGATAGGATCTTAATTTAGATAGATAATTTTCACATTTTTCTAATTTCGAATTTCATTAAAAAATACAAAAATATCTTAGGATAAATTAATTACATTCTCTAGGATAAATTGTACATTTATAAATAAAACACAAAATGTCATTACATGTCATATAGAATTAGATTTATTGATTGTTTGTTATGTCCATTTATTTAAGAATTGTCTGTCATTAGAATTAGGTTATTTAGTAATATTGCATTACATATTGCATGATTTTCATTAATTAAAGTAAAAACAAATAAAAGAAATTGCGTATTACTTAAAAATCATATCTAGAGTTATTGATGTGAATTCTAATTTAACATTGCGAGATATTTCAATTGCTTTGAGGTGAGTTTTTCGATTTATTCATTATTTATCAGTGTTAAATTGATGGTTTGCACACGCGTGATCGCTCCATATTAGGGAAATAGATTTAAAATCAATTTAAGTTGGCTGCAATTTTTTTTGAAAATAAAAAAATGGTACGAAAGGACATTAGAAAATTTAGTATAATCAAGTTCTCGTACCCATAGTCTACAGTTCGTAGGAGTAAAGTAAAACTCCCGTTACTTTGTTGGGTTTCTAACCACATTATATTTGGCGACTCCTAGATAAAATCTATTTGCATGTTAAAAAACTTGAACTTAAGTCGCAATTGATATGGGTTTGGGAGAGTCAATTGGGTCAGCAACAATCCATTAACCAAATCACAGGTGGATCACCCTCGAAAATTTGGTCGCGAACAGAACTTAGGCGTGCATGGTTGTATTCTTTTTTCTGTTTATGAACAAAAATTATGTTTTTTTTTTGTTCCTAGGAACAAAAAAGCAAGAAATGTGTTTGTTTGCGTTTTTGTTCCAAATCTTTTTTCGAGAATACATTTGGACAGAAATAGAAAATAAAAAAACTTATTTATTGTTTTTGGAACAATTTTAAGAACAAATTTTTTCTCTCATATTTTTTCTTCTCTTTTTTTCTTCTTTTCTTCTTCTTTTTTCTTTGGCTCGTCGTTGGCCTTGGCCGCCAGCGATGTGGCCATCCGTCAAGGGGCGACCTTCTCGAGGTGTCGCCGGCACACTGGAGGCTGAGCATTACCCGCCTTGCGAAGCTCGGCCTCGCCTTGGCTAGGCGGCTCGAGCTGGCCTAGATCCAATGGTCGAGCTCGCCCGACCATCAATGAGGTTTGGCGTCGAGGACTTGCAGTCGGCGCCCGGCCACCGTGGCTCGGCCTCATGCCACCGCATTGGTGATCGGTGGCTAGGTGACCTCGGCCTCGTCGGATGTGGGCGAGCTCGAGCTCGCCCACCAACGCGAGGCCGCCGGCCCTCGTTGGCCGGTCGCCATGGCTAAGGCGGCGACCGTCCAAAAGAAGTGAAAAGAAAAAGAAAAAGAAAGAAAAAAAGGGAAAATAAATAAAATTATTAAAAAATTAAAAGAAACAAAAGAGCATAAATTTACCAAACGTGTTTCAATTCTTTTTTATTTCGGAACAAGTTTATCAAACGCGTTTTTCTAGTAAAAATTATTCCCTAGAACATAAATAGTTTTTTTTTTAATTTCTATTCCTTGGAACAATTTTGAGCAAACACAAACAAACATCTTATCTTGATTACTAGTAGATTTCAAATCGCACTGAGGTTGTTAGGTTGGAGAATGGATTTAGGCTTGGGGATAAAACCTAATTACTATAATGTATTGTGTGTATCTTTGGATAGCACCAAGCACACTTGATATTATTTGCTTTTGTTAATTTTTAAGTGTTGTTTGCCAATTTTTGCAAGAGTTTTTCAAGTTTAGAAAAAAAAAACTATTCATTAGGGGTGAGCAACGGTCCAATTCCAACCTAAGAACATGACCAAACTAGCTAGTTTTGGGTGGTTCTCGGTGCAAAATTTGGGCGCAATAATCAGACGGGTTCACGATTCCAAGTGCATAACCAAACTACACTGACCATACCAATATGTTTTTTAATAATCCTTTTCACTTCTAAAGAATAAGAGCAAATGAATCTCCTTCTCTCAATTTCTTCTCTTTAGCTCAGTTCACGCTCCCTCACTGTCAATTTTCATTTTTCTCTTCATTGTTTAGATCTAGAACTGACAAAACCAATTTGAAGCTCATTTCTAAAACCGACGGGGCTCGTGCTCACTTCATAACTCCAGTCTACAACCGATGGGAATGAAGGGCCGCTTTGAAGCTCATAGAATTGGACCTATGGGGTCTTAGCTGCTTTGAAGCTTAGATGTAGAACGAAACATTAAATTAATGTCTCGAGTTGATTCGGATAATGATTTGTTAAGTCGAATTTGTTATTTCTCAAGTAGATTTTAAATTGGATGAAGAAGCCATTCTTTGTGGACTCCTTATAGCTGCACAAAGGAGGAAATAAATAAAGAAAAAAATGTAAGGGTTATCTATCTTTTTTTTTTTGTATGTGCAGAAAAGGCAGGAGAAGAATCCATATTGGAGAAAATAATCAAGGTGGGCCCAAAGTCAAAGTTTGACTTTGGGCACATACGATATAAAAGGCATGTTTTTAGCGGAAGGAGTTGCACATCCACACACGTCTAGACGCTGCTCAAGCCTTGAAGAGGTAGAGAACGCGAAGCTATATGTATGTGGAGAGACAGTTTTTTTTTTTTTTTTGGCATATGTAGAGCGTTTTTACTTTGAGCTTGAATGTGCGGTAATTTTTGTGCAATAAGTTTATGTTCAAGTGAGTTATTTATTTATAAACATATTGGATTTGTAATTAAATTTAGGTATGAGAAACACTTAGCGTGTGAGCGATTGTAAACTCTAATTTTCCAATTATAGTGGATTATTTGCTGCTAGCTTTTCCCGTGGACGTAGGTACCGATGCTCGTATCGAACCACGTAAATTTCTGGTGTCCTTATTATTTCTTTTATTTCTCTGGAGTTTGCACGTTGACGTAAATTACAAAAACCTGTTATTTTCGCATATTATATTTCAACACTGACGATGCGAGGGATGAGTATTTCTTTGCAAAGCTTTTAGGGATGAAATTGAGACCTTAAATCACCATGTTTCGGTCTCAACGCCCTCCAAATGGTGAAGAATGTTGGGCAGATCATTTGGGTTGCACTTTGCCACTAGAGAGCTAAGTTTTGAGTTGGTTGAGTTGAGATTTGTCTTGAATCTATGCTATGGTCTTCTTCGACGAGCCCCTCGATGGTAAACACTTATCCATTTTTCTTCGTAGCACTGTGTAATCTTGAGTTTGGGGAATTGTGCTTCTTAGTTTTGTTTTAGCTACAATTGACGTGAGAGAATTGTGCAAGGTGTTGGGAAAATGTGGCGAATTAGATAGAAACAATGAAGTCGGATCTTTGGAGTAATCAAGTCGGACTTTGAGACGTGATATCACTTTCTTTAATGATTTATTTGTCCCACAACGTTGCTAAAGGTCACCGGAAAAATTTCCTCCAAGATACAATAAAGTCTCAAAAATGAAAATACTAGGTAGTAATTATAGTATTTCTCTATGATTTTCTAAGAAACAATTGAAAAGATGGTTATAGTTTTCAAAAGAATGCTCAAAAATATAAAATGATCACATACGTTGTTCTTCTGAAAACAGAAATGTATATATAAAACAGTTTTAAAACGTAGGCAATTTTTGTGAAAGGTTGCAAAGCGAATAAATGTATCCTTTCAAAATTGCCTAGATGAACAAAAGCATCAATTCGAAAGAAGTTCGAAAAATGAACAAATGCAACCCTTCAGGAAAGGTTGCAAATTGAATGAGTATTTTTTCAAAAGTTGTTGTGAAGAAGCACAAACAAAAATTCGGAATATGAAAAGAAAATTATAATATATATTTTTAAAATTTCTGAAAATTTTCAATAAACAAAACAACATTTGAATTGATTAAAGTTAATAAGATAACTGTACAAAAGAAAGAATAAAATAACAAAGGGGTTAGTGCTAATTAAACCGCGGGCGGGCAAGCGTGCAAAGTGCACCTGTGTCGCACACCCGCATGCGGGTATGATGGGGTACAGCCTACAATCATTTCTTTTGGTACACTAAAGAAATCGCACACTTATTAATTGGTCAACTTCCTCCCACTTTTCTTATGTGGAACAAGGAAACATACACTTTGTTTGTTTTACAAACAAACTTCAACAATCCCCCTTTGTTTGTAAAACAAAGATTTCAAAATTAAAAAAATTAAAAACCCGTACAACCAAAATTTCAGTAAGATTAATATACCTACATAAAGGTCTTTTCAAGTTAAACCTTTACTTATTGCAAGTATATCAAAGTTCTATCAAAGTGACAAGTGGCTCAACTTTAAACTTATATTTTTATATAATAGAACCGGACATATGGCACATACATTAACCTCTTGCTTTAGCGAGAAGTTATATATTACTCGCACTATTAATCCTATTTCATGACCCACTACCCCGATGTCATACTTAAGACCCCAAGCGACCAAGAGGGGATTCGAACTCCTCCTTTCGTGAGAAGGCCCGAACCATCTTGGCCATCAAGGTAATGGTTACCATGTGTTTCTCTTACTATCAACACATTATAAGTTTGTACTATACTTCATTAAGAATTCAATCCAACTTACAAACATAACAAACAATACTGACTTCTCATATCAAGGCTACGTTAATATCAAACAATCACATTCAATAATTAGTTTTTATCCATTTAATCTTGTAACTAGTGATGTTCTAGAAAAATGTCGGGT
Source organism: Eucalyptus grandis (assembly GCF_016545825.1). Lineage (NCBI taxonomy): Eukaryota > Viridiplantae > Streptophyta > Magnoliopsida > Myrtales > Myrtaceae > Eucalyptus > Eucalyptus grandis. The sequence continues at coordinate 30,385,110 of NC_052616.1, forward strand.
TACCATTATTGGTGATTTCAATTAAAGTTTCAGCCCAATTCATTGTGAGGTCATTATTATCATGTGTTTGGTGGAAACTTTCGTCAAAGGATTGACAAGATTATTACTTAACCTCATGTAGACAATTGTTATGGTATCATCTTTAATCAATTGTCGACATATTCATGTCTTAGACTAATATATCTAGACTTATCATTATAGGTGTTATTATAGGCTCTTGCCAAAATAGCCTGACTATCACATTTTAGAGAAATAAGAGGCATAGGATTATGCCATAATTTGATATTCAACAACAAATTCCTAAGCTAAAGCAATAAATTCAGATTCCATTGTTGAGTGAGTTATACATGTATATTTCTTACTTGCCCAAGACACAATACCTCCAGCTAGTATGAAAATCCATCTAGAAGTGGAATGCTCATCTCCCACACTTGTAATCCAACTAGCATCGGTGTATTATTCTAATACAATTGGATAATTATTATAGAACAATCTTAAATTTTTATTTCTATTAAGATAACCAAAAATTCTAGTAATAGCTCTCCAATATTCTGCACTTGGATTACTAGTATATCTACTCAACTTGCATACATAATAAGCAATATCGAGGTCTAGTACAATATATCTCATACATTAAAGATGTTATGATTTAATTTAATACTTGAATCAAATGGAGTACTTATTTCCTTGAAACCAAGATGTTGAAATTTATTTAATAATTTTCAACATAACTACATTAGCAAAGAATAACCCCCACTATGTTTCTTAACTTTAATATTTAAGATAGTATCTACTTCACCCAAATATTTCATTTTAAACATGAAAGTTAAATGCTTCTTAGTCTCAATAATTTCAGTTGTATTCGTTTCAAAGATAAGCATATCAACATACAAGCACACTAAGGTTCTATTCTTTTCGCGGAAAATAATTTCCGGGAAAATGTTTTGGATTTTCCGACGTTCATTTCACGGAAAATGAATTGCAGGGAAAATGTTTTAACAGAGGAAAAAAGTCAAGGGAAATTGTTTTCTATTTTTGAAAAGTAGAAAACATTTTCCTTACTTGATATCTCTTATCTCACACCTCTATAAATCATCACTTCCTCCTCCCTTTTCTTTTCTTCTTTTCTTTTTTTGTTCAAATTATTTTTTAATTTTATTTTCTTTTTTAATTCGATTATTTTTATTTTTATTTTTATTTTCTTTGTTTCTCATCTTATTCTTTCTTGGCTAGTCGTTGGCCATTGCTGCACGAATCTCAAGCTTGTTGGTTTCAAGCTCACGCTCTGCACTCTTACTTATCATTTTCTTTATTTATTCTATCCTATAGTTGTACATTGCTCAAGTAAAATGCTCTACATGTTTTGCTTCTTTTTCTTTTGTTTATTAGAATACAAAAGATGCAGGGGAGAACATGCTACTCAACTGGAAAATTCTCATGGGGATGTACATGCTTTGTTTCTTTTCTCTTTCGCTTCTTTTTAAAATTCATACGAACATTTTTTAGAGTATATGAGTGTTTGGCAACATGAGAGAACAAAGATATGAACTAAGTTTGCCTAGATTTAAAGGCAAATTCATATTTGATGGATTTATATGTTAGTAAGTGATGCATGCCTAAGTGGTGAAGTCTTAGAAAATATTTTCCTTACCGAACAACAAAAAATAATTTTCGAAACATTTTTAAGTTTTAGAATATTAGAAAATATTATCATTTTCTTGAAAATGACTTATGGGAAAATATTTTCCAAATGGCCAATTTTATGTGAAATGAACGGACCTTAAGATACCATAGTCTTTAGTGAATTTAGAGTATATACACTTATCAGCATTACTATGAATGAAACCATTTGATAATATGACCGAATTAAATTTTTCATGCCACTTTAGCAGCTTGCTTAAGCCCATAAAGAGACTTAATCAATTTACATACATTCATTTCATTTCCAAGAATAACGAAACTCTCCGGTTGTTCCATGTAAATCTCCTCATTTAAGTCTCAATTCAAAAAAGCAGTCTTGACATTCATTTGATGAGCACAAAGATCATAAACGGAAGCTATAGCAAAAGAACTCGAATAGAAGTTATACGTGCAACATAAGTATACGTATCAAAATAATATATTCATTCTTTTTGTCTATATCCCTTGGTCACAAGTCTAACCTTAAAATCTTGGATAGAACCGTCAGAATGATATTTTCTTCTAAAAACCCATTTGCACAAGATAGGTTTTGATCATTTTGGTAAATCTACTAATACCCAAGTATTATTGCACATAATTGAGTCAATTTCATCATTTACAGTTTCTTTCCAAAAGAAGCATCTCTAGAAGACATAGCATCATCAAAGTTTCTAAGATCGTCTTCTAAATTTAATACTAAATGATATTTATTTATCATGTTATTATCTCCATCTCTTTTAACAAGAAAAACATGAGTAACAAAATCAGGACCTAAGTCTTTTAATTTCCTAACTCTAATACTTCTCATTGGTTCAAACATGTTTTTAGAATCATTCGTTTTTTTTTTCTTGAGATTCTATTTGAGCTTCCATAGATTTTGGATTATTTTCAATAATTTTGGAACCCATGAAATATTTATTCTAAAAAAATTCAACGTCTCTTGATTTTACAATGACATTGGACTCTAAATCAAGAAGTCCATAAGCTTTACTGTTTTAGGCATATCCAACGAAAACACTTTTGATAGCTCTAAGATCGAACTTTGTTCTTTTTGGATCTAGTACTCAATAGTATGCCAAACACCCCCACATTTTAAGGTACGATAAATTTGGTTTTCTACGTTTCCATACTTTATAAGGGGTTATGACATTTTTTAGAAGGTATTTTGTTATGAATATAACATGCAGTAAGTAATGCTTCTTTTCAAAGATTAATTGGTAGCTTTGAATTTGAAAGCATACAATTAACCGTTTCTCAAGAGATTGATTTTTCTTTCAGCCAAACCATTTTGTTGTGGAGTATATGGAGCCGAAACTTGATGAATAATACCATGTTCTTCACAAAATGAAGAGAATTCATTGAAGAAATATTTTCCACTTCTATCGATCGTAGAACATTGATTCTTTTTCTAATTGATTTTCTACTTCAGTTTTATATTTCTTAAACATGGTAAATGATTCATCCTTCGATCTTATGAGATAAACATATAAAGCCTAATGCAATCATCCACAAAAGTAATAAAATACCTTTTACCTCAACGTGTTAGCATACCATTGAATTCACATATATCGCTATGAACCAAATCCAATAAATTCGAATTTCGTTTAACACTATGAGAATGTTTCTTAGTAAGTTTGGACTTAGCACTTATTTCACATTTATTAAATTCACCATTAAAATTTATCAAGTTTAACTTCTTCATATTCTTCAAATAACGAATATTTATATGTGCCAACCTACTATGCCATAAAAAGACTCAACAATATAAGCAGAACTAGCAATATTATTATTGATACTCAGTTGATACATGCCATCATTGGCATAACATTTTCCTACAAATAGCCCATTTTTCAACAGGATAACTTTGTCGGATTCAAACAAAACTCGAAACCTCCTATTACAAAGTAAATCAATGGAAATTAGGTTCATCCTAATTTCGGGTATAAATAACACATTAAGATGATTTTTTTTTCCAAAAGTAAAGTCTATCTTCACCATGTCTTTTCTAGCAACCTTTATAAGAGCATTATTCATCATCAGGACTTATAAACAATCTCTTCAAATTGCTTCAACATGTACTTGTTCTTGCACACATGGACTGTTGCTCTAGAATCTAACCACCAACCGAATTGGATAGTGGTAGAATTGATTTTAGAAACCATAGCCATCACGTCATTAATTTAAGAAATTTTCATGTTCGAAAACATGGTTGAAATCATGATTACATAATTTTCTTCAACCAGATTTGCATATGCCTTCAGCATTGGAATGTTCTTGTACTTTGAAATTCTCTTGCGGTGAATGCAATCCTTGGCGTAGTGTCCCTATTTGCTATAAACAAAACAGCAACCATTTTTCTGCTTTTGTGTTCTCTTAAATTTATGGCGCTTTCTGCTTTAAAGTTCTGGCTGATTTTCCGTTTTCCTTTCCATAGCATTCACATTGGAATTGTACAAAACAGAATTATCTGTAAATGTGACTCTTCCTCAATGCGAAGATGTTTATGTATTTGCTCCAAGTAAAGTCCTCGACTTGTGCATCAGCCTTTTCCATAGTCTTTCCAATTTGGAGGCAATTTCGCAATAATTGCTCAAACTTGAAAAGCTTCTAGAATATCAATCTTGAGGACACGAATTTAATTCACAAGCACTTGCAATTCATGGACTTGTTCCAGTAAGGGTTTAATATCAATAAACTTGAAATCAAAACATTTTGCGATTAGATATTGGTTGGTACCTTGCTCCTCTGCCTTGTACTTGAATTCCAGTGCATTCCAAATTTCTCTAGCCGACTTCATTTCGGTGAATAAGTCATACGGATGATCGAGACAATGTATTTTGAATGTGTCATCGACAAAGTAATTCGTCCTCTGCATGTTTCTTCTTCTCTTTATTAACCATCTCAATGGCTTCCACACTTGGTTGTTCTCCTTCGGTAGTAGGCTTTAGATCTTCTATAGGCGCCAAATTATGATCCATTATGTAGGAAATCTTAAGAGTAGTGAGTAAGAACATTATTTTGTCCCTCCAGTGAGCAAAGTTGTTCCCATTGAACTAGTCCAGTTTGATCATGTCTTGATTCATGACTTTGATTGTTTCGACTCCATTGTTGAACAAAATAAATCCTTAAAATTGTTGGATTGGAAGTTTTCCAATAAGAATTGCCCGACAAGGCACCACCTTTGGACCATTCCATTGTGGGGAAAGGTTGTCAAGCCGTCTAATGCAGTTGTCCCTTAAAGGCCACCACCTATCTTATCATCACTTGATAACCCGATAGTAGAGTTACCTTTACATAGTAACCACCACGCACTAATAAGGGGTTTCGGCAACCTCGGCCCTAGGTGATAATGTTCTGGTTTATTATTATTATTTTTATTCTTTTGTTCTCTAAAATATAAAAAATAAAAATCCATTTAATAACATTAGTTAATTTTCTATTTTTTTCATAATAGAAAAGTGCGCATGGAATAGATTTAGAACAAAAATAAGAAGTAAAAAAAAAAAAGTAAATTTTTGTTATCAAAAACAATTTTTAGAAATAAGTCTTTTTTTTTCTTTTCTTCTTCTTCCTCTTTTAATTGGTTGGTGGAGACTCGCTGCTCGCCGTCGTTGGTCATTGCCGATCATTGCTAGCCACCACACTGGTTGTCGCTCATCGACCGCCGATCATTGTCGATCGTCACCCACCCGCCGGTCGTCGTCACTAGCTAGAGGAGGAGAAAGGAGAGTGGAAAAAAAGAAACAAAAAAAAAAAGAAAATCTAAAAAGTATCAAAATATTAAAAGAAATTCTATGGTACAAAAAAATTTGTGGGTTGTTTCAAATGTATTTCTATTATTTTTTTATTCCAGGAATAAAAAAATTGTATATTTACCTAGTGCATTATTTTACTCAAAAATTGTTTTAAGGAATAGAAATAGAAAAAAAAAACACTAGTTACGAGAAGAAATATTTCTTGGAACAGAAATGTTATCGAATCACCCTTATTTTCTCAAATTACTGCACAAGCTTAACTCTTTGTCTCTGAACTAAAGCATTGGAGGATCAATCGGAGTGCAAATCCAAATTCCTTAACTCCGGTGAAGTTTGCGGTCCTCATTTTGAGCTTCAATACTTGCCATGATGCCCGATGGGTTAATTACTTTCAAAATCACTGTGGTTTTGTCACCAGTTCCACCCCCAATATAGAAAGTAGAGGTGAAGGGTTCGAATTCCTAATTTTCTCGGGGATTGTGATGGAGATAATTTAGTTTTAAGTGTGGGTTTGACTACCATGCCTTGCAAGGAGGTAAGACAAAAGTTTGAGAGTGAGAGTTAAAGTAAGAGTAAAGTAGAACCGACAAAAAAAAAAAAACTTTAAAAAATAACTCTTCCATCCACAAAATTAATTCAATGATACTCTTATATTTTTGTGGTCATGCATGCGAAGTTTAACCCAACATCCACGAATTAGAGAGTTACTCAAATTAGAAGTAAACAATAAAATCATCTTGACAAGTGATCTTAACATCACAAAACATAATCATATACTAGACATATAGTCTAGAAGAATTACCCCAGATTTATCTAAAGCTATTAATTAAAGGCCAAGTAGCATATTCAACCAACATTTACTTGCATAAAGCTTGCAGAGGCGTCACCGTTTTAGGACTAACAATGCAAGTCATCAGATAAGGAAAAGAAACAGCACTTCAGGCATATTTGGCCGCCACTTCGAGGAGGCAATCGCACAGCTTCTGGGGCTCGGAGAACATGGGCATGTGATCTGCACCGTCGATCTCCATCACGTGCTGAGCCCCGCCGTTCTTCATCATCCGCCGTTGGAACTCCTCCGGGATCACGAGGTCCTGCTTGCACACGACGTACACCCGCACGATCGAGCCATACCCTTCGCCCGTGAACTTGTCCGCCGTAGCCAGGTCTTCTATGAAGAGCGACCCCGGCCTCATCATGATCTTAGCAAGCTCTAGATCCTACTCATGATAACAATCACATTTTTGAAAAATTAAAATGAATCAATACATTTAAAAGATCAGTGGCACCACATCAACATGTTACGTAACTATCAACTATGCATGTTTATTAAGATGGATATTTGTATTTACTCTTTACCAAAAAAAAAAGAAGATATTTGTATTTACTTATGTTCTATACATCAGTCAAGTGAAAAGGACATAGGATCAGAATTTAGTCAATAGCACATACACAATTTATACCCTTAGCAAGTAAATTTATCATTAGAGACAGTTTGTACATTTGTCATTGATGCTCTATTAACCATCAAGCAGCCCAACTATTTGAAAGAGTAATTTCGTGTCATGTAAAAATAAAGTTGCTAAATTTGAGAAGGAAACAATAATTAGTAGATTTTGCTTTTTTGAGAAGGCCACATGAATTAAAAAAGAATTGGAAAATACTCCAAGTGGCCACGTCAGACAAATATTCATCACCCAATTGTTATAGCACACATAGGATTCCAGAAAAAAAGGTCGAATCACATGAAATGATTATTCTTAAATTAGGAAAAAGGTAAGTAAGCAGTAAGCACACCTCCTTGGGAGATAACTGGTAGACCCGAGCCGCCAGGAATTCGGGCCCGAATAAGAAGGAAGTCAACAGCTTTTCTGGCTTTCCAAAGGTTTTGAATTGAGTGTCCAGCCACTCTTGCTCCGGAATGCTCGAACGGAACTGAAAATTGTGACAGCGAACAAAAATAATTCCGAATTTGCTTTCTCAAAACTCACAAATCCATTAAATTATCTAGAGATGATACAAGATATTCTCTTTAAATTTCTTATTATTAGGTCCTAATTTAAATGTTAGAGTAATTTTTAAATTAGTTTGGTCGTTGGACATATATATGGAATTTGCAAAAGAAAAACAAAAATTATAAAGAAAAGATGCTGCGGTTGTCTAGAAATTAAGAGCCTTCTTTCCTCTATGTAATAGAATAGAGAAGAAAATATTTCCTCATGCTTTTGGTTTTTAATATGCATACTAATAACAATTAATTCCAATTTTAAAAAGTTCCATTGAATGTTGTAAGTGCAAATATATGGAAGCTTGTTATGGCGAAAAAAAGCTTTAATTAAAATGAACAAGAAACTTGATTAAGTCACCTGTTTTAACACAAGAGACGGCTGGTGCGTGGTGTCCGGCATTAGTGCTGTCAGGAAAACAGCGGCTGAGATCTTCTCGGGAACTTGTCGGCGATGAGAGCCAAGCTCATGCCGCCCAAGCTGTGTCCCACAAGGATCACCTTCTCGGATGGCTCCAGCGAGGCCATGAACTCCAAGAGCGGCTCGTTGTACTCACGGAATGAGTGGACATCGTAGATGGACTTCGTGCTGGTGCCTGCACCGGCGAGGTTCAGCGGTGTGATGCGGTGGCCGGCCGACTCTAGCCGGTGCTTGACATGGAACCAGCACCACGCGCCGTGGCATACGCCGTGCACGAGAACGAAGTGGCATTGCTGCTTCATGCTTTTAGGATCCACAGAAATTTTTTGGTGTTTGAAGTTGATTAGTTCGATGTGAGGAGGTGACACTGCAAATATATAGTCTGATTTGAAGTTTAGATTTAGACGGAGGAGGAAAATTCTTTGACGTTGATGTTATCCGTGCAATTATTTTGACAGAAACATCATGTCAGGATCAATGAATCCTTTCTTGTTTTTTGTTAAAAATAATTGAAAAATATCTAATTGATACTCTGGATCTTTTTGATTTTCCACTATTGAAATTATATACATCTCCTCTAATTGTATGCATAAGTGTTCAATTATCTTGAACGCTCATCATGCTTTTATTTGAATTTTGTTCTATCTTGATCTTAATCGTGTATTTAAAACATTGTGGTCAAGGCGTCCAGGTTTAGGACCTGAATTGGTCCTCCTATGAGAAACTCAGTAAGTTGAGAGAGAAGGAAAATGCATAGCCTATAATTCGGGATAAATCCTTTGCGAATAAGCCCCCTTACCTTACATATACAGTTTTCCTTGCAAGGCATCAAGTCATGATCGACAAGCCTAATGTGTTTCTCCAAAATTAAATTTATTTCAGTTTTTCAATTTTTCTGTGGTATTAAAAAGTTTTCTTTTGTTATTTCTGGAAGGGAAATAAAATTCGTAAGAGACAGATGACAATTTGTATTATTTCATTATTCTGTGTAAGAAAAGTCTTTGCTTGCCTTTCCGAGACCTTACCATTTTCCATTTTAATAAGGAAAAAAAAGGCTCATTTTCCTGCAGATGTGGACAAGGAAAATTTCGTCTGTCTCTGGAGGAGCAAATAGGGAGGCGAGAGCCACTTTTGTATGCGTAGCTTAGATGTGACCGGCGACTCGTCGGTGCACTGAACTTTGCCTGCTCCGAGATTGTCGATATTCGCCAGCCACTTGCTGGTAAACCCACCACTTCCCCTCTCGTCGAACGCAGCTATTTTCAACTTCACGCGCGTGGTCTCGGTGGACAGGCTTAGCTTCTCACCAGGGTTGGTCAAGTGAACAGCCCTTCCATCACTTCATCCACAAACGATGCCCCCACCGCAAGTCAAGCTTTTGACTAAGCGCGCCTAGAAACACGAGGTCTAATGAAGGTCCCCTTGAGACGCTGATTGAGAAGATCAGTTGTGGGGTGCTGGAAAACAACAACGTCCTGATTTTGAAGCCCCTCCCCCAATTTGCCAGGCCACCTGCCCTCGGTTTGCTGCAGGATAGGTGTGTTTGGCGATTGTAATTAAGCACCCACCTGCATGCTGGCGCAATAGGTTCAGTGACAGCATTTGAAGAGCTATTTATTTTTGACAGTATTAACGGTATTAAGTGCGACAGCTGCATGCTGGTACCAATCTTCGATTTGGGAAGCTGCTAAATTCAGTGAGATCCATACTATATATGGAGTAGGATCCCACGCAAGTGTCAGCGTCGATTAATTTAAGCGTTTTCTAATTTGTCGCGGTCTTAGAATTTTTCCTTAATAAGCTTTACTCACACTTGACTCACAAGGATCATAGATAGATAAACTCTAGAAAGAAATGAATAAGATAATATAAATGAGGGAGATGAGAGATTCCTATATATACAAGTATAAGAGCGAATCGTAGCGCGCCAGATCTCATTTTTAATCTCTAGTGGTGGAAATGAGATCTGGTCAACTACCAGTTACTCGCATTTATTACATAGATATACAGTACTGTATCACTTGCTCTCAGGAATATTGTAGAATACTTTGAAAAACCTTAGGACTTTAGGAGATAGGTTGAGGGTTACTTGTTCATGGATTGATCACGGCCAAAAAAACTCTAGAACATCTTGATTCATTGGGCCATGACATTCTCTCCCACCTAATTGGTGATGCTCTCATCACATCTTCGACATCAAAGGCATCGATATGCTTCTTGAATTGCCAAAGAGCTTCAATAGGGATCTTGCTTCACTCTCGAAAGACCCTTTCATTGGACCAAATACTCACGCTTAGGCACTCAACATCTCGATCATATGATGTTTTTGCCCCAAGTGGTACCTGTTGTGATTCACCTCAGTTCGGATCTTCCTCGTCTACATGGAAAGGCTTAAGCATAAGAATGTGGAATGCGGGTGTACCTTTAGTTTCGGTGGCAATTCCCAGCTTGTATGTGACCTTCTGACTCGTTGTAGTACTTGGAATAGCCCCTTAAATCGACGAATAATCCCTTATGTATGTCCTTGTATTAGAGCCAAGTGCATCTTGGCCGGCCGCAGTCTTTGACTTAGAAATCCACGTGCTGTCACTCCTTTCAAATACTAATATTGTGGGATGTGGATGGGTTTTTAAGTCTAAGTTAAAAAAAAAAAAGGTTGATGGTATGTCGAAGATTAAAAGCAAGATTGGTCACTAGGGACATACTCAAGTAGCAAGATTAGATTTCCCTTGAGACTTTCTTGCTAGTTATTCAATTAGGAAGTATAAAACGATTCTCACCATTGCTACTGTTAAAAGGTTGGCTTGTAAAACAATTAGATGTTAAAAATACCTTCTTACATGGTTTTCTATCACAATCTATTTATATGGAGCAACCACCAGGTTTGAAGATAAAAATTATGCGTCATAAGTTTGCAAACTGGAGGAGCTTTGTATGGCTTTAAGCAAGCACCCAGAGGATGGTTCGATCATTTCAGCTCATTTCTTTTGGCATCAGTTTCTTTTGCAACATTGCCAGATCCTTCATTGTTTATTAAAAAAATCAAATCATGGCTTTCGAGCTCTGCTTTTATATGTAGATGACATGATAGTTATAGTGATGATCCAAAAAAATTGCTTGATAGGTTCATCTTTACATTGGGTAGCGAGTTTGCAATGGACATGGCGTTGTTACTATTTTCTAGGAGTGGAGGTTAGGATATTTTCCGGTTGCCTTTATTTAGCCAGCAAAAATATGCTTTGTCAATTCTTAGACGTGCACAAATGGAGGGTTGCAAGCCAATTTCCCACACCTATGGTTGTTAGTTCTCATTCTAATATGGATGCAAGACTATTTTCGGTTCCTATGCTATATCAAAGCATCGTTGGAGCTCTTCAATATCTCACAATTACAAGGCCAAATATTTCATATGCAATCAATTTCGTTTGTCAATTCATACATCAACCTACAGTGAGTCATTTTCAAATTGTGAAGCACACTTTACGTTATGTCAAAGGCATAACAAATCGAGGCATGCAAATCTTGACCAAGTCAACTTTGGACTTGTATGCTTTTTACGATGTAGATTGAGCAAGTTGTCGCAAACGACTTGACGAGGTCAGCTATTGGATTTTGTACTTTCGTGGGTAGCAACTGTATATCATGGAGTGCTGAAGCAATGAACGGTTGCTCGATTTGAGTGTTGAGGCAGAGTATTGTGTGGCATTGACTTCATAGATTACATGGATATTGTTCCTTTTGAGATTTGGGTACTCATCTCTCCAGTCCACCAATATTATTTTGTGATAATATTAGTCACTTTATATGTCAATTGATCCATTGTTCCATGCAATAACTAAACATATCGAATTAGATTATCATTACGTGCTAGAAAAGTGGCTCTTGGAACACTTGTGACTAAGTATGTTCCATTTGTGCATCGAATTGTTGATTTCTTCACAAAATCGTTGTCTAAAAATGCATTGGAAACTTATGTTGCAAATTGGGAATTCGGGATTCCCTATTCCCGATTTGAGAGGTGAAAACCTGGTTTATCAATCAAGGAAGAAAAATATGAAGATATCAATTAAAATCCAATCAAAATCACAAGCTAATTCTTGGAGATGCTACAATTAAAGAATGGACAACTTTTTGTAATAGAATGATCTTTTCATTTATTATTTTCCATTGTTATATTGTTTCCTTATGAAGTGTAACGTCCGTAATATCTATATATAATGGAAATCATCTCAGCAATTGTTAGCTACGATCAAGAATCAAATACTTTTGTTCTTTTAATCTCCGTTACCTATCTTGCTCTCAATCTCATGTTTCATGCTCGTACAAAACATATTGAGATGCATTTTCACTTTGTTTGATAGCAGGTTGCTTCTAGTGATTTATGTCTTAGCTAGATCGGCTGTTCAACATCCTTGCCAAGGGACTATCTAGTCCGTGACATGTGCTATTGAGATCCAATCTCTCAATTGTGACACCTACTTTGGATTCAAGGGGAGTATTAATACGCAATATATATTTTAAGAAATTTATGTAATCATTTTTTTATCGTAGAGTATAATTAATCATTCTTACAAATACATATCGTGTAACCACAATTGTAGTTAAGCCACCATAAACACTCTGTCCTTACTCTCTCTTTGCCGCTTTCGCTATTCTTTTTGTTAATCCAAGCTTCAACATTAATAAGGTCCTCTAAGACAAGACTAAGGAGATTAGTATATGGTTGTTGAAAAACAAAATGTCTTGATTTGAAGTCTTCCCGAATTTGCCTGGCCATCTGAGTCCTTTTAATTAAGTATGTTTTGTTGGAAAAAACTCCTTTGATGTTTTGAAGTTGACAAAACCTATCCAAAGTCCATTATGGAGATTCCAGGACTTACGTGTCAAAGTCCGAAGATGAGGCTTTAGTGTCAAAGTCTTCTACATCGAAATCTGCCCACTCGACAAATTCGGGACTGAACACAAGCAAAGAAACTGAGAACTTATCCAGGAGCGAGATTATCTTTCTTACTTCAAGAGTTCGGTTGGTATAGGTTATATATGGCATTACGGGATGGAAATATCACTACGAGATTGATTATCTTTATTGGAATCAATTTCGATATATCAAATCTTTTCGGATAGCAAGTAAAAATGGAAATAATCTACTTATGTAAAAACTAAGATCCTGATTGTATGGGCGAATATGATTGACGGGCTTTCATCACAATCTTCAAACGGCTCAAGATCTTCTTGATTGATTTCGTCCAATGAGTTGATTGGAAGAATTCATTTAGAAAGTGCCAATGGTCGTAGAATACATGAATGAGTATTTAAGGTGGACTCTCTAGTTGTTCGACAAAGTGCGTGAAGAGAAATTCCAAAGTTTGAAACTTCTGTTTTTGTTATTCTATGTACTAAGCTCTAAATTGTACTCAAAAGAGGCCAAAGACTCATAGTGTGACTTCGTGAAAGAGCAGTAGAGATTCTTCACTTTGAGAAGTCGAGATCACAAGATTGTAAATTCTCTTTTGATTCTTGGAATCCCACAGAAGGTTATCGGCATGGAGAGTAGACGTAGGCTGATCTAAGCCAAACCACTATAAATTATGTATTCTTATTTTCTTCCCTGAACTTCTTTATTTTGTTCGTAGTTCTATTTAACTGCTAAATTATGAACTGCTCAAAGTTTGTTGTTTTTCAGACTTAGTTTGAAGCAAAATATTTCTCTTTTGTTCTTTGCGAAAAATTGTCTTCACACCCTATTCAACCCCTCTCTAGGTGTTCATACTAGCACTTACAATTGGTATTCGAGTCTGTGTGCTTAATTATTAAAGTGTTTTACTTCTAAGCTAAAGATCTTTTATGGCTAGTATTTGTTTCTAGGACTCGGGGTTGAAAAGTCGAGCAATACCAGACCTCGCTTCAATGGAAATGAGTACAATGTGTGGAAGAACAAAGATGAAGACATTTCTGAGATTGAGAGATCTCTTGGGAGTGGGATGTTGTTGAAAAAGGGATTAATCCTAAAGCAACATCAACCTCGGACGAGGGAAAGAAATTGTTGATGCCGATGAGACAACGCAAGCTGAAATTACTAAGAGACAAGTTCTTGATGCAAAAATCTATCTACTCTTTGTATTGTACTTTATCTCACCTTGAATATAACCAAATTTCTTCTTGTGAAATAGCAAAGAAGTTTGGGACAAATTACATGTTACCTACGAAAGGGACTGGACCGTGTGAAGGAAACCAAAATTAATATTCTTCTTGGACTGTATGAAGCTTTGAAATGAAACCTAGAGAAGTTATAAGCATATGCTCAGTCACTTTACGAGATATTGTAAATGGCCTAGCGTATCAAGGTCAGCCAATCTCAAAACCAATGAAAGTCAAATAAATTGCTGCGTGGGCTTTCAAAGGTGGAATCATGAAGACCTCAATTAGAGAGACTCCAAAGATTATGCCTCTATCGGTAGATGAATTAATAGGCACACTTCGGTCAGTCGCAGTGGAGTAGATCAATGATGAGGAAGATCCTAAAGGTAAGAAGTCAATTGCTTTAAAGTTTAACATTGATTCTGATGATACATTCAGATGATGATATTGACGATAAGGAGCTAGCACTTATGATCAAGAAATTCAGAAAGCTGAATAGAAAGGAAGAAGATTCAACTGGAAGAAACATAGCATGTAGAATTTCGAGAAAAATCAATAGAGGATAAACGAAATCAGCAAAGATGTGATATACTTCGAATGCAAGAAAAATGGGCATATTAGATCAAATTGTCCTTGTTGAAGAAGAGGAAAGGAAAAATTGAGAAGTACAAAAAGGCTCTCAAAAAGATGAAACATGGAGTGACACCGAATGTGAGGAAAATGAAGAAGAATATGCCAATATATGTCTGATAGCTCATTCCAACTCAGACTCAGAATCAGAAACAGACTATGATTCAAATTCAGACAAAGAAATTGAGGTTAGTAATTTAAAAATCCATGTCAAAGTCTCTAAATACATAGATGAACTTTGTCTCAATCTCAAATCCTCTCTTAAAAGGATTTCTAAACTAAAAAATGGAGAATTCTAAGCTCGGAACAAAGTTGTTTCTTGGAAAGAAAAATTTGAAAGTCACGAAAACAAGTTTTGATAATTTGAAAGGAAATTCTGATTCTCTTTCAAAAAGAAAATACTATTTTGAAAAGAGATATTTCAAACATTACAAAAGATGTTCAAAAGGATTTGAAAAACTAGAAAAAATTCTATTAGCCCAAATACCTCACTTTAACAAATCTGGTTTAGGTATGACTTTTAGAAATTGTTCCATTAATTGATTTTCCCAAAGTAAAAGAAAGAATTAAACAAAGACCCGCAAATACATTTTACAATTTTAAATTTTTTTGTAAAACCTGTTGGTCAAAGTGCACTAAGATGTTCAAAGTGTAATAGTTACTTCTAACATTTCGAAAGAATGTCTTAAGGTTTGGGGACCGATTAAGAAGGATGGGCTAAGGCTGTTTTTAATACTAACTCTTCTCGGACCTCTGGGTATCAAAAGAAAATTTGAGTTTTACTTTTGATAACAGGTCACTATTAAAGGAAGATCAAATGGTATTTGGATAGTGGTTGTTCGAGGCATATGACAGGAGACTCAAGCCGCTTCATAAAGCTTGTTAGATTAAATGGTGGAAAAGTATCTTTGGAGGAAACAACAAAGGAAAAATAGTAGGATGTGTAATTGTGAAGATTGGAAGCCGATCATTAATAATGTTTCCTTGGTAGAAGTTTGAACTACAATTTGCGAGTATAAGTCGGCTTTGCGATACTAGTTTCAGAATAAACTTCCAAGAAGGTATCTGTTTTGGAACGATTCAAGACTTCTCTCAAACCTTTATTGGTTAGGCATGACAACATTTACCTTCTGGATATAAACCTAGAAAGTTCATAGTGTCTTATTTCTATTCAAGATGAAGCAAGTCTGTAACATCGAAAGCTTGGTCATGTTAATATGAAGCAGTTGCAAGATTTCTTCTAAGAAGCTTGTTCAAGGACTTCCTAATCTAACTTACCAGAAGAATGAGTCATGCACTCCCTATGTCTTGGGAAAATAGGTAAGAGTTCCTTTAAACTTGTGAATCAAGTTTTTACTAGTCGAGTCATACCGTCTTCATATGGTATTTTTCGGACCAACTAGAATTGAAAGTATTGATGGAAAGAAAATATTGCCTAGTAATCGTGAATGATTACCTCACTTCACTTAGGTCTATTTTCAGCAGAAGTAAGTCTGACGCATTCTCTTACTTTTCAAAGTTTGTGAAGAATGTTTAGAGTGAAAGTTATGCTATTTCGAGCATACAAACCGACTATGGATGTGAGTTTGAAAATCAAGATTTTGTGAAGTTCTGTGATAAATCTAGTTTTCAACATGTTTTCTCTTCTCCATACACTCCATAATAAAATAGGGTTGTGGAAAGAAAGACCAGAATTCTTACGGGAGATAGTCAGAACTCTTTTAATAGAGAGTAAGATATCCTCTCGATTTTGGGCAGAAGTAGTCTCCACTGCTTGCTATATTATTAACAGAGTATTCTTGAAACCTATCTTAGAGGAAACTCCTTATGAAGTATATAAAGGAAAGAAGCTGAATGTTTTCTACTTTCATGTCTTTGGCTGTAAATATTTTATTTTAAGAATACGAATGATCGATCTGAAAATTCGAGGAGAAATCGACAAAGGAATCTTCCTAAGCTATTGGCTCGACCAAGCAAAGCTGTAGGGTCTTTAACAAGAAGACTTAATCCGTGGAAGAATCTATGAACGTCAAGTTTCAAGGTATGTGCAAAATCTACCGGATCAAACTCAATTTGAAGAATCTCGAACCCGTTCCGAGACTTTACAAAGTCTACTTTCCTTTGAAGAAGTTCGAGACTTACTAGAGAACAACAACAAGTAGATCGAGAAAATTCAACGAAGTAGAGAATCAAAGACTCTCGGACCAAATAGCAACCGGAAGCCTGAATCAAGTCATCCCAAAGAACTCATCATTGGTAATATTGATGAAGGGATTCGCACTAGATCCAAAAGAATAGAAGAGTCTAGTGCTCTAACACTTGTTTCTCAAATAACCAAAAGGTATAGATGAAGCCCCGTCCGATGAAAGCTAGATGTAAACATCGCATGAAGAACTAAGACAATTCAGTTTCAATAATGTATGGGAGCTGATTCCAAACCCAAAGGAAAATCCGTGATTGGCAATGGGCGAGTTTTAAAAACAAGATGGATGAGAAAGGAAAAGTGGTCAAACAAAGCAAAACTTGGGTAAAATGATATACACAAGAAGAAGTGATAGGCTATAATAAGACCTATGCATTAGTAGCAAAGTTGGAAGCAATTAGATTGTTACTTGTTTTTGCATGCTTTAAAAATTTAAGGTTATTCCAGATGGATGTCAAAAGTGCATTTTTAAATGGATTCATTCAAGAAGAATTTTATGTGGAATAACCACCTGAATTTAAAGATATAAGAAAACCAAACTTAGTCTATAGACTGAAAAATGTTTTTATATGGACTTGACAGCAAGCACCTCGAGCTTGGTATGAAAGGTTGCAAGTTTCTAGCTCAAAATGGTTTTGAAAAAGGAAATGTTGATACTACTCATTTATAAAGAGAGAATGAAAAGATTTTCTACCGGTACAAATTTATGTAGATGATATTATTTTTTATTCTCCTAACGAAAATCTGTGCAAGAAATTATCTAGATCTATGCAGAATAATTTCAAATGAGCATTATGGGTGAGTTAACTTTCTTTCTTGGATTACAAATTAGACAATCAAAGAAATGTATATTCATTCATCATGAGAGGTATGCAAAAGATCTCATCAAGAAACTTGGATTGGAGAATTGTAAGAAAACAGAGACACCAATGTCAAGTTCTTTTGAAATTAGACAAGGATGAAGAAGGAAAAAGTAGATCGAAGCTATATAGAAGTATAATCGGTTACTTCTCTATCTTACTATTTCTAGACCTGATATTTTATTCGAGTGTTTGCATTTTGTGCTAGATTTCAATATGATCCTAGAGAATCATTTAAGTGCTGCCAAACGCATCATTAAATATGTGGCAAATTCTCCAAAGCTAAGTCCTGGTATCCAAAAATGAGACTTTATTCTCATTGGATATTCAAACGCTGATTTAGTCGATTGTAAAGTCAATAGAAAGAGCACATCTAGCACCTCAACCGCTAGGAAACATCTTGGTATCTTGGTTCTCAAGAAAGTAAAGTATTGTAGCATTATCAACGGAGAAGCAGAGTATGCTGCTCTTGGGAGTTGTTCTCAAATCCTATGGATTAGACAACAACTAAAAGACTTTGGGATTGAAGAATCGCATACCGAGATTAGATGTGATAACGGCAGTGTGAAACCTAGTATGAGCACCTAGAGGGGTGAATAAGTGCGAAACAAATTTTGCGAGTAAAGATTATAATTTTACTTTTAAATTGATTCTGTTTAGCAATAGATTATGAAAATGAAATTAGACTCTAACAAACAAATATTGTTGCAATCAAAGTAAAGAGCTTAGGGGAAGAGAATAAGAACACTGAGGTTTATAGTGGTTCGGCTTGATCCAAGCCTACGTCCACTCTTCCGCACCGATCCACCTACTGGTTTCACTAAGTATCAAAAGAGTTGTTATAGTATAACACTTCCTTGATTCCATAGTGTAGAGACTTCCGCTACACTTCCTCAAGGTCTCACAGAAATATAAACGCTCTTTTGAATACAAGTTTTTGCTCAACAATTGAATTTGACAAAGAACAAGGAGCTTTAGATTTTAGAATTACTTCTATCAGGCGCACACACTAAATAACTCGGAACGATTTCCTTATATACTCCTCCATGCCTTCATACCCGTTGGTACTTACCAAATGAATTATTCCAATCTACCCATTGGGTAAAATCAATTAGGAAGATTTCAAGTTATTTAAGGAATATGATGATAGCCCACCAATCATGCTCGCCCATATAATCAAGATTTAGGTTTTCATAAGTAGAACATTCCAAGTATGCTTCGTCAATCAACGGATCTAAATTTTCCGAATTGAAATTAAAACGAATAATAGATTCAAGATACTTTATCTCCAACTAAGAGATCTTAGCACTCGATAGAATCAAATCCTTAACAAAATACTCGATTCCTGGATAAGTCTTCTTAGACGGTCTAGAAACTGTCAATGAGGATAGACTCGAATCTTGAGTTTGCGAGTTTGGCATCTTCGACTTTGACTAAAGAGTTTGCAAGTCTTGACTAGACCGATGAAAGCGTTTTGTCGCCTTCAAAACACAAGGAAGTTTTCTCAACAATCTCCCCCTTTTGATGATGACAAAATTTCCTGATTTGGATATTTTTTACCCTCGCAAAAAGGAACTCAAAGCAAACATGGATATCTCACAATGATAATTGACTTAGTAAAGACAGCATTGAATCTACATCCACAAGAAAAAAGTTAGTCCTGACCAAATAAACAACTATCTTTGCCATGAAATACCAATAGTGCTTAGAATAACCAAACGATCAAACAAACCAAACCAAATCCGGTCACAACCAAACAAACCAAAACAAAAGTCATTCAAAAAGTAAACCAAACAAAAGCTAAGTTTCAAATCTGCACCATCTCTCCTTTTGTCGCATTAAAAGGTAAAGATAAAAAGATAATGGAATCATGGTTTGCCTAGGAATACTAATGAGCTGGAAATCTCCCATTGACTTGGACAATCCATTCCAACTTCTTCAAATCCTCCTTGCAAGCCACATCTTCACCTGGCATTTGCTGAACTTGAAGAGTAAGGGCATTAACTTAATCATGCGGGCGAAGAGGCTTGACTCCGCATTTTGCAAGTTAGAACTTCGCGATTCTAGGGCATAAATCTATCATCGCATCTCCATAAGAACATCAAGAATTCTCGAAGGTCTCCTAAATTTTTAAAGGTCCGAGACCGGGGCTTGATGATAGAGAAGTATTTGCAGATGATGCCAAGCCAACATGATCATTCGAGATTTGGCGATGAAACCTCATGGCCTTCCTCGGGAATTTAGAAGCATAGATGTTTTATGGATCTACAAAAAGGAGCGACTAACACCTTCATTATAAATAATAGTTGAAGATGTACCTCTTTCTCAGCAATTCCCCCTATTTCAATGCCCTCGGGAGGTGAGAAGTACGCTTCATGCTCTATTTCTGCCTCGTTCACCTCTCGCCTCTTCTTAACAATTCTTTCTTCCTCTACTTCTTTTTGCATTGATTCTCTCTCTTCACTCTTTTCCTCTTCATCTCATCTGTCTTGACTCTCTCCCCCGCGGTCCTGGAACAAAGACTTTGAAGATTTCTCGGTGCAGAACGTGAAATGGTAACATCATCCTCATCCTCTTCATCTTCCGTAATCCAGTGCTCTTCTTCTTAGATGGAGTCGCAGGGCTCCTTTCCTTTCGTTTGCCACCGAAGAGCCTTGGTGTGACTTGACGAGGTTTCTCTTTCAATCGCTCCAAAGCTTTGTCCGACTCTTTCAAACGCATTTTGGAAACCATTTTCGGTTCCACTACCATTTGATCATATGATCGAACACATAAAATCCCGGGAAGCTGAATATTAAAACGTCCGAAAAGCTTTGTAACAAGCCTCGAGGGGGTGTTTGGTTGGGTATTCCCAGGGAGGGCTTTGGGAAATTTTGGGTTTTGGCAGGGACTTTGAATTCCCATTTGCGAAATGCAGGCATTTTAAATGCCGAAAAGCCGGGGGACCAGCAGCATTGGGCATTAAGGATGCGATTTCACTGCTTCACTGGTTCTCGCTCATCGTCTCCTCCGCCGTTCGCCTTCTTCTTTGTCGTTCGTCTTCTTCTTGCGATGGGTGGCGCTTAGGCGAGCGGCCCGATTTGGCCGCCGGGGCTAGATTTGGCTGCTGGGAAGCCTGCAGCGAAGATCGCACAACCTCAGGCAAGATGGCTTGCGTCGAGCGACCTTAGGCAACGCGCCTAGTCGCGTGGACCTCGGCCCGTCGCCGCTCGGTTTCGCGCGCCGGGAGACCAGGCGAGGCTAGATCTAGCCGTTCGGCGAGCCGATCTCGGCGGTTCGGCGATAGCTAGATTTGGCTGTCGGCGGAGGTGGCCGGCCGGGCCGATCCTAATTTGATTTCAGACTTAAAAAATAAAAAAAAATAACAAAAAGCTAATTATAAATGTGAATTTTGCCAAACTGTGTTTTGCTAAGTTTGCATTTCAATGCTATAATTTCCCAAACGGTCTAACATTTCACTAAAACCCTTTACCTCAGCGTATTTACATTCTCCCAATGGCATTTCCCAAAAACCGAACCAAACGGGCCCCGAGTAAGGAAGTTGCCCTCTGTCTTTTGCCATTGTTCGTACATGTGAAACATGATTGTGTGAGGTAAAGAATTTCTTGCCAACGTTGATGGCATACATCAACTTTGCTTCGAGTTGGAGACGTTTGTTTTCGAGGATTGACTTGGGTCCGGGCGATTGATCATAATCTTGTGAAGCAAAAATGTTAGAGGCATTCATCCTCAATCTGAAATTTTTCCTTCAGCCATTCCATCCCGAACAAGTTCTACTATCGCACGACTAACGAGACACACTAATCGATTGGAAAGCCTCTCGCTCCACTTCAATCACATCCGTGCAATGTGTCCATGTCAACAACATAGTCCCGTCTCGAATACTAAACGGAAATCTATTCGCATCCAAGAAATCGAGATTAAAATAAAAGTAAGCAAGTAAGTTACTGGATATGCCTCAAGTAGTCTCGGAACAAAATTGCCGAAGCTGAAGTTTAGTGAATTTCTCTCTCAGTTTCACATCCACAAAATCAAGAAAAATCAAAGTCTACACTCGGATTAATCACCCCTCTTTTTAGCAATTTAGAGTAAAGTCGCTTGTGTTCAACTGGAGCGAAACAAATCTGTCCTTTTGCTTTGAACATTCACTGCAATATCCATTCTAGGCATGAATTGAGTGTACATTTTATCATCATCATTTCCATCGAGTGACTAAGACCTCCAACACGTGGATCACTAGAAATATTCGCAAATGCTCGATTTGTCAATCCAGCCAGAGCAATCTTCAATCGTTCCATTGTGCAAAAGTGGTTCCATTTTGATACCATTTTATCTTTCAAAAAATTCATCAATATAATTCAAAGGGAGTCCCTCCTTTTGCGAATAAAGCTTACATATAAGCGGGCTTTTGAGATCTTATAGGTTCTACGTGCCTAATGATTTCTTCCTACGATCTATGAATACGCCTTGAGGTCTAGCTTGAGGAGATTATTTGACATTGAGAATGTTGTGGGCTTTGCTCTGGCTCGAAGTGCTGGCTACCGATGAGGTCAAAATGTGTAGGACCCTCATGCATTTCTTGTGGTCCCCGGTTGCAATCCTTGAAGACTTTCTGCAGGATGCCATTCTTCTGATTTCGAGAGATTCCAAACTCGATTCGTGATAAAGGTGAGAACTTGGAAGATTAAACTAAGAGTAAAAGTAAGAAAATGAAGGTCTGTGCTTTTAGGGTTTTGAGGAAGATGAATAGTATATAAAACAGTCGAAAAGAGGCATACAGAACGATGTAAAAAGGAAAAAATAGAAAATACATTTTAAAAAATAACGCCTTTTGAAAAATGGATAACTATCTTTTAAAAAATAACCCCTTTCTCGAAAGGAATGATTGCAATAATTAAGAAAAATGAGGAGATGATCGTGCCTTTTCAAGATCAATCAATTGCAGTTAATAGATAATCGTACATTTTCATGATTTTATCCAAGAGATAAATTTCTAAAAACGAAAATAACTTACAATTGTTGATCTTCATCTTACGTCCAGATATTATTAGACACAAATCCCAGATAGAACTCACGTGATTTAACATAGGAGGTAAGCCGTCCATGATCAAGCTATAACTTTTGTTTGTTCCGTTGCCAATTGGAAGTCCAGTTTTAGTTTAGGCAAGCACGAGCTGCTGGAACTCCACAACGGGCTCGTGCGCAAATTAAAAAATTGGAATCGATCCATCCGCACCAAATTCCTCATGCCATGCCCTCACGGCAGCTCAATTCGATTTCAATCTCGAATGGCCATATGGTTCAGAAGCATACTCATCGGCACATTTATATATCCGGTCGCTACAAGGAAACTTGAAAAGATAGAATTTTATGTACTTTTTTTTTGAACTACGAATTTTATGTACTTTGATGTGCACTGATAGTCCAATAGTAGTGGCGGGCTTCCGTTGGCTATTTCAGCCCATCGATTGATATTGATATCCCAGTCAATTACAATCTCATAACGGTAAATTTATGTTTCTTTTTGTCAAGAGGCTTATGGGATTTTCTTGTGTATGTATTGTGTTTAGAGACTTCTAAATTTTATTTTTTACGCGACTTGAAGCGAATTGCTTTGTATATTATTGTGTGTTGACTGGAGGCTAAGGATCGATCTAGAAATGTAGAAAAGTTAAAAAGGCATGTGAGGCAATTGTACGGAACCTAAAGTCTAAACAGAGGTCTTATCACTTCAATCAATCACAAGCATAATCACTTTTGCTAGCAAAGCTCAAGCAATCATAATGCATTTTTTTTGGCTAATTAAATTGATAGGGATGAGTGATCAACACTAACAACCCCTCCAAACGTTATCACAAATTTGCTGGCACAGGAAAGAAATCCGTATCTTTTAGCACATGATACTAGAATCTTGCCAATGCTAGAAATTTATAATAGCCGACTTAAATAACCATTAAAAAAGACAAAGGAGAAGGTGGATAACATTTCTTTTTTTTTTGTGGTCGTCATGGATTCAATCAAGTTTTGGCATGAGTCAAGGTCCACCTCGCTATATTTTTTTTGGGGGAGCAAGTACAAAATGTTGTTGAGCAATTTAATTTATTTTTTTTTTCCTCATATTTAAATAATACGAATTGATCCATCTTACATGCATAATTTTTTTTTGAATGTCATAACAACCCTATCTTCATCAACAATCGAGATAAAAAGGTTAGTTCTAGATGAACTCAATTAGTTTTCAAGTGAAAATTAACATTGTGAAGGCTGAAAACTCAAGGCAAGTAGTGACTTATTTTGAGCTTTTAGCATTTGATGGGATGAATTAATGAAAATTAATTAGTTGTCCATTTTGCCCCCAAGACCTTACTAAAAATCCAATTTTGCCCCTTTTGAAAATTAAAATCCTAGATCTACACCGCTTCTTCGCTCAACTTGCTCTCCGCTCGACTCTGCACTTCCTTCACCCTAGATCTACCTCCGCTCGATTCTCTATCTCAGTCACTCTCTCCATTGATGGCTTCTTCTTCGTCTCCCCTTCGCCTAGCGGTTCTCGTCGCAAGGATCACAGCGGTGATTATTGCCAGAGAGGCTGATGACGGAAGCTGCTAGAGAGAATTCGATTACTTCAATGCACTGGCCAAGGCGGACTCGCCATTGCTGCTCCTCCCAATGCTGTTGCCGCAGGTAATTCGCGATTGTCATTTGTTTCGTTAGTTCCGGGCGCTTGACCGTTCATTGTTGGCTCGTGTCTCGTGCTCGGGTATTTGATGTTCGATTGCTTTCTAATTGGGGCTCACATTTGCGCGATGCAGCTTGTGTCGTCTGCATGTTTGATTATTATGATGGTATGGTGATCGAATTTGAAATTGTGGGTGAATTTCAGTTATGGCTTCGTGTTGATAGCCTACGAGTTCATTAGTACACGTTGTTAATGATGATTTTAGTTCGGTGTCACCAACATGATTCATGTACGTCTTTTTGCGGGTTGTGACAAAGAATTGATTTTTGTTTGTCATGTTTTGAGTAGACACTATGAGATATCACAAATGGTCATTGTTGATTGCGGCGAATCTATCCCAATTGAATGTGAGAAGGGGGAGTTAACTGATTGGTTATTTGTTGATTGCCTTAGGACCTTCGAGATTGCTTGTTTGTGTGTTAACTTGATTGACGTTCTTCCATTATTTCCCTTGGAAGAACAAGTCGATTTAATTAGGCCTATCCCATTTTCCTTCAAAAGTTGTGTGCAAACGTGACATTTTTCTGCAAGTATCTTGGATTTAAGAGAATCGTTCTCGAGATCATAAAAGGCTTGTGGCTTTACTGGATTTGCATCAGAATGAGACACTTTCACAAAATAATTTTGAAGTTGTTGTACATTTGGCACATGAGAAGAACATGGCAAAGCCAAGTCATCGTAGAGTTATCATCATAAGCCCAAGGAGGAGGATTACTTTCATGCAAATCCTCTGGTGTGCCTTTGTGAGCAACCTAACTGTGATGATTTAGAAGGCCCGAGCGAGAGGAACTCCGGTGAAGTGTCTAGTTGATTGCCGACAATGATAAACTATCATCATCTTAACATGTTCCGCACAATGTGTTCATGGACTTGAGATTCAAGTGGATCTCTTCAAAAGTTGCAGCGCATGGTGCAGCTGCTTTATTTTTCCTTACAAGGAGATACGGAGACGCTCTTGAATTTGGTGCCCGAGCTACTCCGCTTCCATCATCATGAGTGGCTTTTTGTTTGTCCATGATAAGAGGCTAGTAAGAAGCAGCAAGCAAAGAATTCTTGCCTTTCTTTTACGGCAACTACAAACATAAATTTACCATTTTTTCTTGTCCATATTTAGCGATTGTAATCTGTTGAGAAGTCATTGAAAACGCGTGTACATTTTGCTTTTCTTGTGATAACACAGATTGAAAGCTTATTTTGGTTCATGTATATCATTTCGGTTGGGTTATTGTTTGAGATGATGACTTGAGAAACATCTACAAATTCATTTTAATTTTGGTTTAGCTACAGAGATCGTTTCTTGTGGCAAAGCGGTTCCATGAACTTGGATACAAAACGAGAAACAAGGGAAGTTTGGTTTTGTGCCTACTCAATGAAAATTGGCAAAGCTATCATAAATCCCCATAATTTCTTTTATTCCCTCAAAACTTCATATGAAATGGCTTATCAAAGTAAGATACACGACTATTGATGAATGTAAATGAGGAGGATAGTGCTTTAAATAAATAAATAAATAATTGGTCTAAGTGCTTCAAATAATGCTACAACTTTTGGTATGGCACATTTTCTTATCAAATAGCTTTTGAGTTTAGGAAATATTTAATGATATTTGTAATATTTAAGGATAATGAATTTATTTTCTCGGGGCATATGTTATTATGATTATTGTAATGAAAGTATTCTTTTTTTATTTGAGAGATAGACCACTTTGATGTGAATTTTTCCATTTGAAACTTTGTTAGCAAAAAAAAAAAAAGAAATTTTATTTTTAATAAAATTGTTTACACGATATCTTTAACATTGTTATAAAGAAGTTGTAAACATTATTATTATTTTTTTTGCTTTTTAAATGAATAAAAATTTTAAAAAAGTTTAAAATAATTATCCAAATGGGCTTTTCAAATGTGTTTTCTACCAAAGGGCTTTTGATATTAGAAATTTCTCTGTACATGTACTTTCATTTAAAATGTTTCATATACCAAATTTAAAACCTAATATTTTTCTATGAAAAATAACATAAACATGTAGATGGAATTAATTTTCCATCTATTGAGAGGAACAAGATTCCAAGTATGCTATATTCTTCCGAAATTACTAAAAATTGCAATAATTACAAAAATTCTCGAAAATTCACATGGGGGATGGGTTGGGGGCTTGTGTTACACCTAGTGCAAGATGCAAGTGTGCAATATGAACATCTTGCACCGGGTAGTACTGGTGCAAGCTAGTGCAAGGCATCTTGCACCAGAACTTTGCGGCGGTACACCACCAGCATAGTGGTGGCTAGTGGTGGCTCAAGGTAGTGCCCAGGATGCCCAGGTGGGGTTGCTGGTGATGACCGGAGGCCGATTGTAGCCAGTAGTAGGCGGTGGTGGTAACCGGGTGGTTAGTGCAATTTATAGAAGAAACTTCCAAAAAGCTAACACTTAATTGATCACATTCTCTAACCAAAAAAAAAAAAAAAAAAAAAACTAATCACATTCTAAAAAACTTAGCACTTAAGTGTTCACTTTTAACCACAAGTGGCACTTAAGTGATCACTTTTAAAAATAACTTGACGCTTAAATGATTCTTTTTTTTTATCACGATTGGCACTTAAGTGATCACTAAATACGGCTTATAACACTCGAGTAATCACTCGTGTTTGTCCTCTGTATATGCTAGTTTGCAACAAACCAGAGAAGCTACTGGTTTATATATTCAATTTAACTTTTCGTAATTCCATTCAATTCAATGTTTATTGATGGTTTACATTCAGTTTAAGTAAAGAAATCACCACAACACATTGACCCAATATACATCCATCATTATCGGTTTATATTCAAGAATAAGCAAAAATATAGTGCAAATAGTATCTCATTCATTCATTCATTCATTTTCCTTGACCTCCCCACAAGCACAAGAAGTAACACATAATACATATGACAATACAAAAAAAAAAAAAAAAAAAGCCACAACAATTTTGTGGACAACACAAGACTTCTTCTCATCTTCTAAAAGAATAAGTTACATATGATTAAAAAAAAACAAGTACATTTGTCTACTCATTTACAACTATGACAGTCGGAGAAACTCCCCTCTCATATTCTAGCATTTTACATTTCATCATAAAGTATGATAGACAAAAAAAAAAAACAGCACCACAATAAATGCTTGATAATACGTTTGTTCAATTTTCATCCCTAAAACTCCATTCTTCAAATGGTTAGCCGAAGATGCTTGAGCTTGCATTGAGTCAACATCGTCCAAGTTGTCCACAAGCATAGATGGAGGTTGATGTCATCCAATAAGTAGGTCCAATATCACTTCTGTGGCTTGGTGAGAGAACTTCGCATTGACCAATTTGAAGTATCTGCACTTCGACCCTTCTCTATATCGGGTGCATCCATAGAATCTTCTCACGGGACTCATTTGAGTCCATAATGTTCTTCTTGGACTTGGTAACCAATAAAAATAGAAATGCTCGCCTTCTCCTTCGCTTCGGCAAAAGGAATTTGAGTCGCTGCTGAAATTCTTGCTCTCTATTTCCAATATTCGGCTGTAGAATTTGGGGCAAATCGAATAAGGGTTCAGGACTAGGGCTCAAGCGCTTCAATGGGGATTTTGCCCGATTTAGGGTTTTAGATTTAGGGCATTTGGGGAGATGGCATCGTTTTGGCCAATTTAAGAGCTTTATTTTTGGCAACTATAGAAACGACATAGTTTTGGGTGAATTAGAGCTGAGTCAGCTCTCCAGCGAGCCACGTAAGCAAGCAATATTAATTTTTAATTGCCACATAGGATTTCCAGCCAGGTTCATCGAATGTGGCACTCAAGTGTCTCACTTTTAAAAAAAATGTGGAACTTAAGTATCACTTTTGTAACTTTTGGCATTTAAGTATCCCCTTATGCAAAGTTTGGTACTTTGGGTGTTCTTTTGCCATCACGATGGCATCGTCTTTGGCATGATTGTGGGATTGCTTTACCAACCAGCATCTACAAAAACATGATATATGTAATAGTAAGAATAATTTGTTAAAATATTATCTCACGTTACTTGACAATAGATCTTTTATGCTATTTATATTCATGTGGTCTCATTCAGCTTAATAATTATCATAATATTAGAGTTAGTGTTATCTCGTTTGCATATGCATGTCCACCCCTCATCAGTCAATTCCTCACATCACTCTTAATCTGGCTTGAACATGAGAGGAGGTGTTGAAATGCAATTCCACATTGCCTGACGAAAGGTCCTATATTCTCTTGATTGGACTTTCTATCACAACTTACAATTCGATTGCAAATAGAAACTTTCTACATTGGCAAATGAGATTGTTGAAAGGTTTAGAGTACAAAATAATATGATATAAAGGACTAGACGGGTCTTGGAGGGCATTGACTTGGAAATATCAAATTATCATTTAGGATATGGAAAGATTAAGTGCCTTTTCCTTGTGAATCAAATAAAAAGATCCGTTTGACCCAACCTGGCACTAATGTATTCATCGAATCCTAAGTTGGAAAAGTGCAAAGAACTATGGCGTCCTTCCCTAAAAGGACAATTATTTTGAAAACTTTAAATATATTATATAGATGTCAATGCAATTGTAAACCTTTTAAAGATTTGCCAATATAATCCTAAACCTTTGCATATGCATGTCCACGCCTCATCAATCAAATTCCTCATGTCACTCTTAATCTGGCTTGAATGTGAGAGAAGGTGTTGAAATGTAATTTCACATCACCTGACAACGAGTCCTATATTCTCTTGATTGGACTTTCTATCACAACTTACAATTTGGTTGCAAATGGAAACTTTCTACATTGGCAAATAAAATAAGATGTCGTGAGATTGTTGAAAGGTTTAGAGTACGAAATAATAAACGACATAAAGGACTGGACGGGTCTTGGAGGGCATTGACTTGGAAATATCAAATCATAATTTAGGATATGGAAAAGATTAAGCGTTTTTTCCTTGTGAATAAAATAAAGAGATCCGTTTGATCCAACCTAGCATTAATGTATTTGCGGATCCTAAGTTGGAAAAGTGCGAAGAACTATGGCGTCCTACCCTAAAGAAATTTTTTTTAAAAAACTTTAAATTTATTATACAAATATCAATTCAATTTTAAACCTTTTGGAGATTTGCCAATATAATCCTTCAGCCAATTTTTCCTAGAAATTGCTAACGTAGACATTTGCCGTCCTACATAACACAATCCACGTTAACGTGAACAATTTCTTTTTAAAATATTTTCTTTATTTTTATTTTTTTCTTATTGCCCCCACTAGTTCGTTGCCTCAATTGTGGCGCAGGTCGCTAGATCTAGGCAAGGGTGTTGCGGCCCTTGCCCAATGACTAGTGAGGGTCATCAGGCCTTACTTGTGGCCAGAGAAGCCATAGTTTAAAAAAAATGAAGAAAATAAAATAAAAAATTCAAAAATGTTATTTTAAAATAATTGTAAAAATTGTCCATGTTAGAATTGGGTGTGTCATGTCCGCAACTAGTGACCACGTTAGTAATTTCCCACCAAAATTGATCGTAAAAATTATATTGACAAATTGTCTAACTATTTAGAAAAAATTTGGTCAAATTAAAATGCTTAGGACTGAATTATCCATATAATAAGTTTAAAACCTTTTTGGCAATTATCCCCCAACTTTTAGTTTTTAAGTTCTAAGCTCTCGTGTACACTTTTGTCATTCAAGCATTGGAATTCCGTGCTCCAACTAATGTAAGCTCTATTAAGACAGATAGGGAAGCTCTTCTAAAATTCAGGAAAAGGAACTGAGGATAGCTTCGGCGTAGGCGGAAGTTTTCTTCAAGAGCTAATTAATAACTACTTCAATCTACAGAGCTTTGATCACGAGAGCAGAATCTGAAACTGTTGCCTCCGCATCATGACTCGCGCATTTCAGGTTCCCATATTACCCAAGTGAAGTGCTTCTTTTCACGCGAAGAACAATGACAGTGGCTTCTGATTTGGGGTGGAAACAAAAAAATTGGTGACAATTTGTTATTGTTTAGAGCCATTTTGTCGTACGAAATATAAATAATTTGAAAAATATTTTACTAAAAATAATTGCTTATATTGCTTCAAAATGACTAAATGAATAATATTTCATTGTTCATGAAAATATTTGGACATAAATTGTTGTCGATAATGAAAACATGTTTCATTAACTAATTATTACAAGTAATCATTTTTAGGAAAATATTTCACAAAACATTCATTTTTGGCTGAGCAAACAGCAAATGAAACCTTTTCTTTTTCTTAAAATTGCTGTGGACACAGGAAAAGGAAAATAGAAAATCAACTTATGATGGACAGAACCACCCTTTTTTTTTCTTTTTCCCTCACAACATGAAGAAAAGTCCAAAAATATCTCTTTTCAAGGGGCTTCCCATGGTCTTCAACAGCTTTCGGCCGAAGTTTTCCTGGCGGGGCCCAAACGCAATGTTTACTCTTTGCTAACACCATTTCAACGGTTTGCTTGATTGATGTCTTAAACGATTCAACGGGTCTTGCAACGCACGACTTGGAATTTTTAAGTCGCTCTAGGTGGCAAGCGATCAGAGGTTGGAGTTAGAAAATATGTTAATTTCCTCCTTATTATTTTCTACATTTTTGTGAATAAAAATATAATATTTCTTAAAGGAAGGGTCGCTTTGCCATTATAAATGGAAGTTATCAGGTTCATTTTAAACAACAATGGCGTCCTACTTCTACACTAACTTCATCTTTGTGCTCTTGCATGCACTCTTTGTCATTCAAGCCTTGAAATTCAGTCACTCCGATGCCTTAACAAATGTAAGCTGCATTGGTGCTGAGAGGGAAGTTCTTCTGAAGTTCAAGCATAATCTAACCGATCCTTTGAGATGTCTGTCATCGTGGATTGGCGAGCATTGTTGCGAGTGGGATGGAGTCAAATGCAACAACAAGACTGGTCACATCTTGGAGCTCGATCGAGAAGAGGGCGATCTAGGAGGTAAGGTTCTTCCTGCTCTTAGCGAATTGAAGCATCTGATTAATCTATGCCTTGGTTGGAACAATTTCATTGGTCATCTACCCAATCAATTTGGGGATTTCAAACATCTCGAAGCTCTCTCTCTTGAATCTAACTTGATTTCAGGTCCTATTCCTACCACTGTGGGTCAATTATCATCTCTAAGATATTTGATCCTCTATGGAAATAATTTGAGTGGGAACATTCCAGAAAGTATAGGGCAACTATCCAATCTAACAGATTTGGACTTTCACAATAATCGATTGGATGGAGTTGTTAGCGAACTTCACTTGGCAAATCTCACCACCTTGACCTTTTTTGCATTATCGTTGAACAAGCTTGTTATAAATGTAAGTGCATCTTGGGTTCCTCCATTCCAATTAGAATATATTTACTTGTCAAATTGCAAGGTAGGACCAGAATTTCCAAATTGGCTTTGAACTCAAAGGAACATCGTGTCCTTGCACATGTCAAATGGTGGCATAGCGGGTGAAATTCCCCATTGGCTACCTGATGTTTTAAACAACACCAAAGAGTTAGATCTCTCGAGCAATATGCTCAGAGGCAACTTATTCCAAATTGTTGGAAAAAAGACACCAAGATTACTTCAACTGTCACTTTCTGGAAATAATCTCAGTGGTGACATTTCAAATTTCACATGCATGCTTGATAGATTGGATTATCTTGATCTCTCTAAGAACCAACTATCTGGAAGACTTTCGCCATGTTGGGGGTTGCAATCTCTTTTGCATTGGATTTCATTGGGTGACAATAAGTTAAATGGTCCATTTCCAGTCTATCTATGTGAATTGAAGAAGTTGAGAGTTCTAGGCCTCCATAAAAATGGCTTGAATGGAGTGGTTCCATATTGTTTAACAGGCCTATATTTCTTGGAAATCCTTGATCTTAGTGACAATTTATTCACCGGTAGAATACCTCCATTTATCAAAGATTTTAAGGTACTCAATCTTGAGAGAAATTACTTCACCGGGGACATTCCTTTGCAATTATGTTACAATTCTAATCTCCAATATCTAAGCCTAGCGCATAACAACCTTTCTGGAG
Source organism: Eucalyptus grandis (assembly GCF_016545825.1). NCBI lineage: Eukaryota > Viridiplantae > Streptophyta > Magnoliopsida > Myrtales > Myrtaceae > Eucalyptus > Eucalyptus grandis. The sequence continues at coordinate 30,417,594 of NC_052616.1, forward strand.
GCATTCCTCCTTGTTTTAGGGAATTCTCGCAAATGTGGGCCAATTCTAGTTTTGGTTCGTATCCTATGGATGATTGGAGGAGGCTTTTCTTCGCTATGGTGGTTAATATAAAAGGAATAAGCCTGGAATTCACCACGTCGCTCCAATATTTGTTTTCCATTGACCTTTCAAGCAACGCACTAGAAGGACAAATACCGGAAGGGCTAACTAGGCTTGTTCAACTTCAGAATTTGAACCTCTCCCGAAATAAGCTGATCGGGAAAATCCCTTTAGATATTGGCAACTTGAGATATTTGGAATCTCTCGATCTATCCAATAACAAGCTATTGGGTGAAATCCCTCGTAGCATATCCAATTTATACTTTCTAAGTCGTTTGGATCTTTCCTTTAACAATTTATCTGGTCCTATTCCATCAGGGAATCAACTAAGCACTCTGGATGATCAATCTGTTTATCGTGGCAACCATGCACTTTGTGGAGCTCCTCTTTTGAAAGTCTGTTCGAGAGATGAGCATAATGAAGGTGACTCTGAAGGTGACTCTGAAGGTGACTATGTTGTTAATTGGTTTTACTTAGGATTAGGATCAGGTTTCGCAGTGGCATTAATGGGATTATGTGGAATATTACATGTCAATCGATCTTGGAGGATCTACTATTTTCAGATGGTGGATAGAACTATTGAAAAATTATCAATTGGGAGGATGATTACCATGCTTTGGTTCAAGAGAGCTTTTCAATTGCAATTGCAACTATGCAAATAAGAAGTTATTTAGTAAGTTACATATGTATGTCTACGCAAATAAGAAGTTATTTAGTAAGTTATATGTATGTACGTATATATCTCTCTTTCTATCAGGTTTTTTAAATAATTCAAACTCGATACATATTTTAACACAGACAATAAACTTATCACTATGTGGACACTGACATGAATCCTTTTACTTTCCGTGGTCAATTCTACGGTCCTCTATGAGTACTATATGCTCGACATCTCATCTCTTATAACTTTCTTTTACTTAGTTTGTACTTTTGACTTGACTCTCTTGATCTTCTGGTATCTCTTCACCGAAGTACCCAAAACCGTTTGTTTTTAAGTGACTAACTAAAAGGCTAAAACTAAAAGTCGCCGATTCATTTCACTGCGAAGTGGGGAATGGATATGTAGATCATTTGAAAGACTTACTTGTGTTGACATTTTAATGACGACCACAATGAACAGAATCGCATTGCTCTTGCTTTTACCTCTGAAATCATACCAACCAGAGCATTCCGCGGCTCAGTTTATTTGATAGACCGGGTAACCTTTCTTTAGAGAAGTTGAATTCAATTGGCAGTGGATTCAATGATTTCATTTCCTATTTTGGCTGGAGAAAGAGAGAAGAAAACAGATTATTCCAATTTCCTCCAAGCCCACAGTCTGAATTAGCTCTGGGCATTCAGTCAATACCACCCGTTGGAGGTGCTCTGAACATGGAATGATTGACTGGAAAGCCTCACAAGCAAATGAAAAAGGTTCTGCCTTGACAATCTGAGAAAAGGTCCTACCTATAGATTTCTCCCTCGTTGTGAATTTGGAAAGGGATATCGAAGTCATGTAACAAGAATGAAAACTCAATTCTAGTGATGTACAAGAATAAAAACTCAATTCCTTTAGCTTCTGTGAATTTGATAGATTATGTATACTTTGAACGCAATGAGAATCCTCAATTAATTACTCTTCCAGAGGATTCCAGTCCTGTAAGCCTTGAATTTCAATTAGCTCCAGGCAATTTAATCGAAACCAACCATCGGAGCTGCTTTAACCACGATAGCTTGGAAAGCCTCACGATCAATTCACAAAATGTTAACAGACAAGGAATGCAGGTTCTCTATCTGTCCAAGCACATCAAACTCGATCCCTGTTAGCCAACACCGTCGGTGCTCTAAAGTGGACAATTCTTTCAAGTTGGAAAGGAGTGACCACTCTAATGTTGACTCCAATCTACCGAAGTCAAATCTTCCAGACTAGATGGAAAGTCGCGTCAGAGATTGTGGGTCAACACAAGTTATTTTGAGATCTTCGATTCGAGAATGGGAACCCAAATCAGTTGGAGGCAAGATCATATCTTCAACTTAGTGACAATTTCCTCAGTTTAGATAACCTCCCTAGCCATTCTTCCTCTGGAGTTTGAACTCGTCTGGTTTTTTTGGGACTTAGAAGTGCCATCAATTATTTCTAGATGAACTAAGTTGGTAAGGTTCGAACAATAAACAATGATGAAGACGAAAACTCAATAAACCTTGCTAAATTCGCGGGAAGCTCTGCCAACTATCAAAGCTCATCACGAACCCTAAAAGAAGTTATTGCAAGTTAGGGAAATCTGACCTATAGTTGTTGGTATTGTCAGGTGACACCTCTGAGACCAGATACATTTATAGGAAAGATCATCGAGAGGAAGTCTAACTCATCGCCCTTTGATACATCCAATTAGAACTACATTTACTCAAAAACATAAAGTCAATAAATTTTGGCTAATTAGAATAGTTAATTACTTCATACCGCACCACTTATTCCTATCTGGGAATTTACAACACAACTCACACGTGTAAAATATTGTGGGAACACTATCAACTATTCAAAAAGTTTAAACTATTAGATGAAAAAACGATTTAATATTTAAATATTAAAACATTATTTCTTACATGTAGGTTGGACTTTACCCTAGGACTAAAGTGTGGAAAAATGTTATAGGTGAGGAAATAAGGGCTTCAAAAGATTTGAACTAAAAGCCTCCTCTGATATTACTAATAATTGTTTCAAAAGCTCGGACCTTCTACTCTAATACCATCAAAGAGAACTTGTTTTTACTTATGAAATAGTTGACAATGGTCTCACGATACCTTATATGATATCAAAGCATGATGTATTGGGGTCAAATCTTTTCAAGCCATGTGAAATTTTGCGAAATCATTGTCAATTGTTCTAAAATTTTTAAGCTGTTAAATAAAATCATGATTCAATATTTAAATGTTATGGTGCATCTCAACTATCTCCCCCCCCCAACAAGCCTGTCGACATATTCAATTAACCAACCTTCACTCAAAAACTTAATTCAATAAGTTATGGACAAACTAGAAATATTAGCTATTCCACACCACACTATGCCAACAATTTTGAAACGAATCATTTTTAACATTACTTGCACATCCGTCTCAGCAGCCACTATCGTAACTTACTACGTGATAGGTCTATTAGGAAGAACCGGTTGTGGTGCACCGATTATCCATTTCACCGGTGGAGCTGTGGTTGGGAATCCAGGAAATTTTCCGGGGAGCTCGAAGGGGAGAATAACACGGCTAATTGTACAAGGTTGAAAGGATCGGATAAGGCATAATCCTTTCCGACGCAGCGGACAGCGAGGACGACATCGACAATGAACCTAACTTCTTGTGTGTGTGTGTGTGTGTGTGTGTTTTTTTGGGGGGGTGTCGGAAATCTAACTTCTTGTTGAAATGCTACGTTCTTGGACGTCGCAGTGCTTCATCGAAATAACACTAATTGCATTCCATTTCAGGAGTGTTTAGATAGACAACTCGTCCTTCTCCACCTACCAATTTCAGCTGTTATCTACCACCAACAAGAACGTCATTTAAGTGGACGACGATCCATCCAACCACCGTAAATCAATTATAAATCAATAACCAGGCAACTTCAAGAAGACATAAAATAAGTACACTCCCCAAATTTTACATGCAAGGAAAAAGAAATAAAAGCGAAAAACTAAAAAATAAAGAGGCAAACAGTGAGAACACCTTTCTTTCCTCCCTCTTTTTTTTTTTTTTTTTTTTTTGATAATTTCGTCAGGAATATCAGCATATTTACATAAATCATAAACCCCATCTCTTCGATTTACATAACATGCAATGAAAAGCAAAAAAAAATTGAAAAAAAGCGAAAGATTAAAAAAGAAAAGAAAGAAGAGAAAGCAAGCAATGGTAAAAACAGTTACTTGCTTTGGAATATTATTTCTCTTGTTGACTTGTTGACTGAGGTTCTGGTCGGGCTCTTTCTCTTTTGAACCGGAAGAGGAAAAAGAAAAGCCGACGCCCCAGCAGCACCACCCCGACGGCCCCACATGCTATGCTCGCCACCACCAGCACGTCCCTCACCCGATCCCTCCCTCCTCCGCCGCCGCCGTTGCCACCGTGATGCTGCGGCCAGGAGCTGCTCGATTCCATCGGCCCCGTCAATGCGGTGTCCGTGGCTGGAGCGTTGGATGAGGACAAAGACGACGGTGGCGGCGGCGGAGATGCTGATGACGATGTCCCGAAGAACGACGTCATGTCTGGTGGCGGGTCCACTCCCGAGGGCGGCGAGCTCTGGTACTCCAGGCCGTGATCCGCTGGGCGGATCTCTCTGGCTGTCGACGGTCCGACGGTGGTCGAGAGCAGGACGAGAATGACGGTGAACACGATGGCCATGGATTCTCTTGAACCCACCATCTCTCTCTCTCTCTCTCTCTCTCTCTCTCTCTCTCTCTCTCTCTCTAAAATGTACTGAAGATATCCAAGTGCAGTGATGAAGCTAGAGCTACTGGAGTGCACTCCGTGACAAAGCAGCGAAGACCGGAGAGAGAGATTATAAATCACGGTCCGAAGCATTGACATTCTGGCTTCACTTAAAACGGCGACGTCTTAGAGATAACTCGGCTTAACGTTGTTTGGCTTACACGTGTAACGGTGTAAATAACTTGCGTCTGTGCGAAGGACATATTATTGTCCTTAGCTAGGGTTAGAAGTGTGCCTGTACAAAACTGGGTTAGGTTCCTAGTTCCATCCTAGAACCAGTCCAGAATGGCTCACGGTTTTTGGAAATGGGAATCAGACCAGTCCCGGGTGAACTAGCTAGGAATGGGCAGGATAAGTATAGTTTGGGCGGTTCCTAAACTAAAATTGCTCACCCCTAAAGCTCAATTGTTGTCTCTAGAATCATAAATGAAATCAGACCAGAAAAAAAATGAAATGAAGTTTTTTTTTCAAAATCGGGAAAAGTTATTTATTTTTTATTTAGACTAATAAAATATTATGAAAGCTTAAGAAGGATCCCTTGCCTTCTTAAGCTTTCATGTCTCCAACTTAGTTCATCTTATTATTAGATTATTACAGAGATGAACCCAACTCGGAGTATGAACCATAAAAGAAAATACCTATTAAACCAATCACAAGAATACTAGTTACAGTACCTATTATCCAAAGAGGAATCCTTCCAGTAGTATCGGCCATTTATCCCGCTTCCCTCCACCATTTCTTTCATCAAAGTTGTCGTGGCTTTTGTGGGAAGAACAAATCAACTAAGGTTAGTATTATGCGATTTGAAACCAGTTCGATTCAAGATTTTACCCCAAAACCAGTCAAGGACAGCTCTTAGTTTTGAAAATGGGAATTGGACCGGTCCCAGGCAAGCTGGCTCGAAACCAGCCCTGTAAGTCCAGTTCGAGTGGTTCCTAAATCGAAATGGGTCAACCATTGGTTTAGCAACACTAATGAGCCGACTTACACTCCTCTAAAAGGATTTGCGGTGTGTGTCAAAATTAGTTTCCCGACTAAAGATTGATGAGATGCACGCACCTGCAAATGTCACGCGACTATATTAATTTTCCAATCCAAATAATTGTGTCTAGATAGATTCTACCCTAGATTGAACTAATTCCAAGTCTCAAAAGTAAGATAAAATGTTTTTTTATTTAATACGAAGTTCACGCCGGGATTGGATGAACCAAAGGCTAGAATAAGCTAAAGGAGAGCGCGTGACCCGCTGTCCGGTGGAACAACAAGGGAAAAGTCGGGGGGGTCGCCGATGTTTCCTTTGTCCTCTTTCGGCATGTGAAGCCATGTGATGTTTCACCCGTTTCAGTTTACTCACGGATTGAACCCGTGAGGCCTCGAGCGACAGTGAAAAAGCCTGCTCCACCCCCAAACTCGTCAATTTCGAATCATTTGCGGTCAAATTAATCGGATTCTGTGCAAACTTTTTCTAGTTGGTTTTTCTGGTGAATTTGAAATGGTTGCCGGAGCTCATTGGCTATGGCTAGCCAGAAAAATGGATGGATGCTGCCTGGGATTTGAGGAGGAAGGGTTATATGCATTCCTCGAACCACGCGACGCACATGGGCCTTTTTGTCGAAATTCGTGCATAGCGATTAGGTCATGTGTGACTAGGGGCGACCGTCTTGTGGAAAAGCGATTGGCTTGCTTTCCTCAGGACAGTTATGCGACTGATGTATAAGATGCTTTCTCGGTTTGGAAAGGATTGACACAACCGATGGATTTTGGCCGTGACCGTGACCATATGCTCTCACCATCTTTGGCTTATGATTGATGGCTTACGAACGTGATTGCCTTTCTTTATTTTCACTTAAAACTCCAGATTTGCAAGAAACTAATCGGAAGATTTGACCCCGAGAGAGTTCTCTTCGATCTAAGGCTGAGCATGGTTCGGGTTGGCCGGTCCACCCCATAATCCTAAAATCAACTTGCGTATTGGTTCTCAATTTTTGGGATTGAGAATCAATTCTATTGAGTTTGGAACCAATGACTGGTTCTAGAGTCAACTCGAACCAATCAATAATTTTTTTTTTTGTGTACTCCTTGAAAGGGCAATCGAGGATTGGATTGACCCAATAGGTTTGACGACGAGTGAGGTTAATTAAGAAAGGCAAGTAATGAGGGTCGAGTGGGATGAACATCGAACAAAGTGAGCAACGAGCGGCACGAGTAACCCAAAGTGAGCAAGGTGGGTGTCGAGTGGCGAGTAGAGAGTTGTTTCTTTCAATTTTGGCAAATTGAAAATTAAGATGACAAATAAGAGAGAAGAGAACAAGTATTATATGAGATGCCATAAGGAGCCATTTATGCCCTTTTGGATTCTGTGAGGACTCTTCACAAAAATATTTTTCTTTTCATAAATTATAACTATTGACGCTATAAAAGATATTAAAAATCTAAGCTATTAAATAATAATGTAAAATTACTTTAACTCCTAGCTAAAAAGTTATTTAATGTTGTTGACGCCGTTTATTTTAAGATTCTTTCTATATAAAAAATTTAATATATATATGAACTCCAATAATTGAGAACCAACCCACACAGTGTTAGTTCAAGAATCGTAGGATTAAGGACTCACTCAGTCTCCCTAAGAACCGACCAAGACCAGTAGAGTTGGGCTAGTCCAAGGTCGGTTCAGGGTTGACCCTGAATTCATGCTCCCCCTACTTTGATCGATTGTAGAGGAAAACACAATCCATAAGGCTTCAAATTCACATGGGTCATTTTAGCTGATCAAGGACTCTAGGTGAGTGTAATTATGGTGATTCAGCCATGCAAGGCAATTCTCAAGATGCATTCCATCACCTAACAGTCCATGGTGGGGTACAAATTGAACCATCAATTCAACCCTGATGGTCCGTGATGTCATCGCCATGATGCTTCCTCATAGATCCGTTAGAAAATAATATGGTGGGGACCAAACCGAATGGAGATATTATCTTAAAATTGAAACAAATATAAGTTTCAAGAAATAATTTTTCGAGTGAAGATGAAGCTCTCCAACCGTTTCCAATCAATTAAGGGTCCATTTATTTAGGGAAAAGTGTTTTCAAGGAATTAATTTTCCGAACTTTCACCAGTTCAATTTGCGGATAATGACTAGTCAACTGAAAACACATTCTTGTTAACGAAAATATTCATGCATAAATTTAGAAAAGTGAATTCTTAAATCTAAAGAAATTAAAAAAAAAAAACACTATCTAAAATTGTTCCTCTCAATTTTTTATTTTTTATTTTATTTTATTTTTTCTTTTCCTTTCCCTCCTCTACTAGTCACCGGCCTAGATGACGGCTAGCAATAAGCTATAGGTGCTAGCTAGCAAGGAGCGACCTCATCGAATATGGCGAGGCTCGAGCTCGCTAGATCTCGGCAAGCCTTGAGGTTTAGCAGTTAAGAGCGAGCTCAAGCTCACCATATCTTGGCAAGCTCAAGCTAGCCTATGGTTGTTGCCAATCAGTCATGGCAAAGGAAAGAGGAAAAAGAAAATGAAATAAAAAGAAAAGAAAAAGACAAAAAGAAATTAAAAATTCAATTTTTAAAAAGAAAAGAAAAAGAAGAAAAAATAATTAAAATTTCACATTTTTAAAATATAAAATAAATAAAAATATTTAAAATTTTGATTTTTTTTTGCGTGATGAAATTCAAATATTAGAAAAAAATTCGATCATATATCACCAAACAAAGGAAAATTAACTGTATCCTTAGAGAATTATTTTCCTTTATTATTAAGTTTTCACAAAATAAACACACCCTAAAAGCTGCATTTGTTTTATGAAAAATGAATAATTTAGAAAAAATTTCCTAAAAATGATCGTATATATCGTTTAAAATAATTAGTTAATGAAAAATATTTTCATTATCGATAATAATTTATGCATAAACATTTCATTTTTATAAGTGATGTAAGCAATCATTTTTTAAAAAAGATTTTTCAAATCATTTATTTTTGGTAAAACAAATGCAACCAAGTTAGCAATAGATGCCTGTCGATCGGGTCGATGCCCACCCAAAGTGGTGTCCGACCCAAAGCAAGAAAGTTGTCTTCGAGCATCACCGAGCCATAGGTCTGACTAGTTGAATTCAACGGGCGACAGAGGAAAAGCTACTGAGGACACCGATGACAAGGCTAATCATGTAACTACCGGGTCTGACCTAACATCGATCGCCAATCTTACTCCGAAAAGCCTTCGTCGGCTTAAGCGTCAGTGTATCGACCCGAGATTCACAAACCCAAACTTGTTACGCATCAATGTGGGGGATTCCCGTCCTCCAGATCATGCAAACTAAGTACACAAACGAACCCAACATCTCCTAAGTAGCTGCACGTCAAGTTAAGGGTTTGTTCGTTTCGCGGAAAATATTTTCCCGTAGTCATTTTCCAAGAAAATAACAATATTTTTTTGGTGTTTGGCTAAAAGTTAAAAATGTTTCAGAAAATATTTTTCAGTGTTTGATAAGGAAAATATTTTCCGCTCTCCGGATTAGCGACGTGAGTGTCAAGCTCGAGACTTGCCGATCAACGAGCGCGAGCTTGAGATTGAAGAGCTTGAGGTTTACCAGTGACGCCCAAGAACTAGCTAAGAAAGAAGAAGATGAGAAATAAAGAAAAGAAAAAAAAAAAGGAAATTAAAAATAATTCGAATTAAAAAAGAAAAATAAAATTAAAAATAATTGGAATAAAGAAAGAAAAGAAGAAGAAGAAATGGGAGAATAAAGTGAGGATTTATAGATATGTGAGATAGGAGATATCAAGTGAGGAAAATGTTTTCACTTTTGAAAAGTGAAAACATTTTCCTCTAATTTATAAGACTTTTTTCCTTTTATAGAAAATATTTTTCCAATAAATTCATTTTTTGTTAAACGAACGCCGAAAAATCCGAAAAACGTTTTTTCGAAATTATTTTTCGCGAAACGAACGAGCTTAAATCTGAAAAGATAGCCTAAAAGCACACCTAAATTTATGCCAAAAATCACCCAATAAACTCTTAAATCCAGTGGAACCAATTGATCAAAGATTACGCACAAAATCAATCAGCCTACCTCGGCGGATAACAATTCATTAGTGCCTTAACCAAATGCAAAGTAATCAAGCTTGAAGTCTGGACGGGAGCTGAACAGCATGAAACCAGTACCTGAAGCATCCGTACTTCTGATTCAGACAAAATCAACCTCCCTCCGACAACAGAATGACATATCGAAGTAGAGTACATGCTAGAGTTCGAGAGTACATGCTAGAGTTCGAGACGCTTCCGACATGAACAGCAGAGTAGTGTACCGCAGCTGGAGCGGGACGCCTTGCGGTGCTCTCGACCGCAACTCCATACGAAGGCGCCAAACCAGAAGATATGAGAAAGAACTTCACATCAGGTTCAGTCAGAGAGAAATCAAGAAGGGGAGGAGAGAACGCCCAATACACCTGAGATGATTAGGACTTATTATTACATTACCAATCTTGTTGGAAAGGGATCAATTGGAGAGAGAAACCAAATGAGTTGACGAAAGAAGGAAGCGATGATGAAGAATCGAAATAATTGGAGAGAAACCAAAGAGTTGGCGGAAGAAAGAGAAGAAAAAAGATTGAAATGATGATAATTCCGATATCATCTCTGGATTTGATGGTATAAACTTGAAGATAAGAATGTCAAAAGCCATCGATAAATGCATCGATAAATGAAGAAATCACAAAGCTAGAACCATGATTAAATTTATCAATCTTGCATTAGATAATACTTAAAGCTTCGTTGGATTCGTAAAACATAAATAAATTAGGAAAACATATATTTTCTAAAATGATCGCTTGTTTTGAAATATTTTTATTCATCCATTTTTGTAAATGATATAGGTGGTCAGTTTTAGGGAAATATTTTAACAAATTATTCATTTTCCGTAAAATAACTAGAGTTTAAATTTGATTCATAGGATTTGATTACAAAAGTAAAACTAGTCGATACATAAAACTTAAATAATTGACATGATTGAATCTTGAAACCGCAAACGACAAATCAAAAGTTGCAAACTCAAACATGAATTGAAAAACTTTCAAATTTGGGATCCAAGGATCCTTGAAGCTTGGTGCATGCCTAATGGAAAATTTGTCCTAAAGGAAGGATTACGAAAGAACCCTCGAGAGAAAAGTCCCTATCTTGGATCCGGGAAGTTCATCCCTCATCCTTCAACCTCTCGTCCTCATTTGGTAGGGGAAGGAGTCTCCCCTTCCCCTTCTTCCAATAAGACCTACATCCCCAATGCCGTTTGGGATAGGAAACAACATAGAGCTAGAATTACCATAAGAAAGAGACTTCCATTGAAAATCAAAATCCTCACAAACGCGAGACCAATTCAAATTAATGAAACCATATCGCATCGGATCTGCTATGCATTTTACGTACATAACACTGCTGAGTTAGAAAGAGGAGGCACTTGTCATCAATTGTAAGTGCCTAAACAAAGCTCTCAAAGGGATTAGATATATATGACCGAAAAAAAAAAGGGATAAGATATGCCCTTCCAAATATAAAGGATTTACTATAAAGATTGTGTAATGCCAACATATTTCCAAGTTTCCGTGTGTGCTGCTAAAGCTGTCGGAGCTTATAACATCTAGATTCTCGAACACACACACACACACACACGAGAGTTTAGTTCTTGAGTCTGACTCTTCCTGGTTGATAAAATGAGTTGAAATCCGTAGATCAGAGTTTGTGCGAGGTAGATCCGCTTATCACAGAAGGATGTGAGCTATTGACCCGGTTTTCAAATATCAAGATAGCCTATTATGGTAGAGAATCAAATATAGTAGCGGACTGGGTTGCTAAAATCCCAAGAAATGAAAAGGCTCTTCCTGAAAATTGACTAATTCAACCACCTGCAAATCCTTTGGGATTTACTTGTTCCAAAGCTTCTTTACCTTTTCTTTCAGAATCCTTTGGTTCTTTGCATAGAATTAAGCATACAAATCGAACCAGGAATCCCATTCCCCAATCATTTCAGCTATAGCATTATGCTATATTTGAACTTTTGTATAACTTACCAGATAATACGAAAATTGTAATCAATAAATTAGCAATCATAACTATTATAAACGATATAAACTATTTCACTAAAACGTATCATTATTATTTTTAAATAGACTGATTTGTAACTAAATTAATAATTACAATTTATGATATTCTTTGGATTAATAAAAAAAAAGTAATGATATCCATAGAATAATTCATTTGACGTACGTGAGTATCATTCTCAGTTCACTCAATGAATTTCTATATTTTACATTGAATTTGCAAATAACTAACTTAATTTGTTATCCTTACTTAAGTACAGAGCATTTAAAAACATATAATTGTCAATTATGAGTTTTTTTTTGTCAAAATAAATTTAATTCATTTCCATAGAAATATTAAAGAAAAACCACGCACTCTACTACAAACCAAGACAAATCCCAAACAATTTAAAAACAATACAACCTCCATATAACAATATCAATTAGTGAAGAGTCAAACACTCTAAGAACAAATCTCTAGCTTTTTTAAAACAAAATCAGTGGGCGATCACTGAATCTATTTTCAGCAATAAGCACACACCAAGATCTCAAAATGTTGCTACGACTTTGTCTTTCGGTGGTGCATGCCTAAGTTCATCGTTCTTAACATCAATGCCATTTAGAGTAATAAAGTTGAATAAGCATATATCTAACACCTGTGAGAGTGAAATTTTTACAAAGCTCCTCTAATCTCTTTTAAAATTGGACTTGTAAACCACTAAAATCCAAGAGAAGCAAAAGGCTAAAATCATACCTAAAAAATCCCAAATCTAGACTAGATCGAGGTAGAAGTTTCCCTAAAATGGGAGAGAAAAGCTTATGGTTCAGTACTAGATCAAAAGAAAAACTAATCAAAACAGGAGAAAAGCAAGAAAAAGTAAATAGATAACCAAATTAGCCAAAGAAGAAGGAAAAAGGGAGGGAAGGGAGAGATCTAGCTCAAACCCTCCCCTCCACGGAGTTGAAGAAGAAAAAATTATGAGTTTAAGAATACTATAATTGGTATTGTAAAAATTACCAATCCAATCTTGAACCTATGGTACAAATATTAATCAATCTACATTTTCAATTTTACCAATGTAATTCTAAACATTTGTGCAAAATTCCAATAAATCCTTTTAATTAATTGTCATAAGAAATTGGTAATGTGACAATCCACATAAGACATCGTCTCAAGTAAAGTTGTCCATGTTAGTGTACTACGTAAGACAACCAATGTTTAATAGATGTTGCGTCAACGATTTCTTGTGACAAGTGGACTCTATCGAAATTTCACATTAAAAATTTAGGACTAGGACTACATTGACAAAATTTAAAAGTTTATGACTAAATTAGTAATTGCACAGCAAGTTAAAGACTAATTTGACTATTATCTCCCTAGTAATATATATTAGCATAGGGAAGGAATGAGATGGGCATTGCTTAGGTCCTTCAAAATCCTTCAAATGGGCGCGGGAATGGCAATAACATACCTAAGATTACTTCAATCGAATCTCATTGGATTCTCCGTTTAAAAAAGGAAAAGGTCAACAAAATGGCTCCTGCCGGGAATCAAGGCGTGACTTTGGGCTCAAGTCACTTTCCCCATCTCTCTCGCCAGCTCACGGCCCACCAAAACTTCCCCTGTTCTCTTGCTGCAAGAAACCTGGCAATCTCACACGTTGCAATTCATAGCTGACAGGATAATGCCAGGTATCATATATCGAAATTGAGTCTGGAGCATGATCTCAAATATCACTATCGATAGGGATGATCGATAAATCACAAAGGAGGCAGACAAATGTAGGATGTCGTATATCGTATTCATGTCATCATAGTTGAGGAAAAATAGAGATCTGAAAAGTAAACTAGCATGTCCTATTATTATTATGTTTTATAATAGACTAGTTGCTATTAACATATGTAAGAAATAATGCTGACCATAATCATTATGGGGAAATGACTAAATAAGTTATAAACCTATTACATTATATCAATTTAATCTTAAACTTTCCAATTTGATCAATCCTAGTTACTTTGACAATTTGCTAATATAGTCTGTATAATATATTTTGGCTGAAAATCAATGACGTGAATGTTAGCCATTTTACATGGCAAGACTAATGTTGACGTAAATAATTTTTATAATTTTCTAAAATTATTTTTGAATTTTCTAATAATTTTTTTATTATTTTATTTTTTATCTTTTTTTCCTTTCTTCCTCCACCAATCGCCAAGATGGTTTTTTTTTTTTTTTTGGTCAGTATCAAGATGGTTGATAACTGGGCATAGGTGAGGATCAACAAGGGCCAATCTCGTTGGTCAAGCGAGGCTCTCACCATTGTAGGGACAAGGTCACTTGAGGCCAAGGAGGGTTGGCCTTGTCAACCTCACCTACTATGTGAGGCTTGCCCTTATAGGGGCAAGGTCACCCTAGGCCGGCAAGGGGTAGCATTGCTTGAAGTTGGCAAGTTTGACCTTCGCCAAATCCCAATGAGGTGACTTCACTAGCCTTGAGAGACCTTTTCCCTATGAGGGCGAGTCTTGTCGGGCTTTCACTTGTGGGCTTGTGGCCAATTGTTGAAGGAAGAATGAAAATGTATATAATATAAAAATTAAAAGTTTTACAAAAACATATCTAAAAATTACAAAAGTTGTTCATATTAACGCCGACCGCAATCCACGTTATCAATTTCTATTTAAAATTAATATGATGAACTACATTAGTAATTTGTCTAAAGATTTATAATTAATTTGATTAAATTGAAATGTTCAATATTGAATTTATACAAATACAATATATTTAAAATTTATTTGATAATTATCCCTATTCGTTCTTCCAACGAATATTGAGGACACAATGATCTCGATCAAATATTGCTAGTAAAAGAATGTATAAGGAAAAATTGTGGAAATTTTGTTAATATCTAAATGTGAGAGTATACGGGTTTATTTGTAAACTTTACTAGATGACTATCTATTACAATATCGATTATCAGTCAATGATATACACAATCAATCAAGAGAGAGATATGAAAAATCAAAGAAGAGATGGAAAAATCTCCTATTATCTTGGAAAAATCTCCTATTATCTTTCAATTATTTCTAACGCTTCTCATAGACATAGCGTAGATGACAAAGAGAAAAATGGAAAATAAAAATAACAAAGTCATATCAGATCATTGAAATCGAGTCTGGGAGATAGATCTCAAATATGGCTGTCGATAGAGATAGTTGGTAAATCACATGGGAAGCAAACTGGCCCGTCCTGCAACACCAAGGATTGAGGATGTGTCACCCAAAATTATGCGTACTTAATTAGACTAGCCTGTCCCCTAATAATTATGTCCTATAACAGACTCATCAGTAACTATCCAATAATTTTAATAATTACACTTTATAATATTATTTTTCCTTATGAAAAAAAATTAATTTAGTGTAATACCCATGAAATAATTCACTTATTACGTGTAAGACCATGTAGGAATTTTTTTGCTTATTTCTTTTATTTCAATAGATCTTTTATTTCAATTCTTTCGGTCTTGGGCTCAGTTATAACTGCGTCGAAGAAAAGTATCAAAATTTTTATTGGATCTTCTGAATTAATTCTTCCATGTTCAGTTTCTGGAAATGGAAATAAATGAAGTTTTTCGTTTTTTGTCAACAATAAATTTCTATCATTCACAGCTAATTCAGTGAGCTACTAAATTTTGCATTTAATTTGTATATAATTAACTTAAAATTGTAATCCTCATATAAATATAAAACATTGAAATTAACAAATAATCGCTAACTACAAAATTAAGTTTAAGAAAAATTGGTAACGCATTAACATTGCAAAAAAAATGCAAATTATCTTTAAACTTTTAATTCAATATGTAATATGGTTCATAATTTTTTAATTTGTTCAATGTAGTCACTAATTTTTTTAATATATGTTTAATTCAATCTTTCAACTATATAAAAATGTTCAATATTGTCATTGATTTTAAACTAATTGAAGGATTACATCGAATATTTCTATATAATTTAGGGACTGCATGTATAAAAAAATCTATTGACCATATTAAATAAAGTAGGCATTCAAAGATCACATTATATCCTAGTGGTCACCTTTCCAATATGGAAGGAGGAGGTGAGGGGTTCGAATATTTACCTTCTAAGAGAGTTGGGATGTAGACGATATAGTTTTAGATGTGGGTTAATTGCGTAGGACCGATAAAAAAAAAGATCTGACCAAAAAAAAAGATCACATTATATATTTGACCGATATTCATAAATTATTTATCTCATTATCCCGTTAACATTGGGGAAGGAATGAAATAGGCATCCCCCTAGGAATCTCATCTTTACTCCCATTGGACTCTATCACTATCAGGGAGAAGTCAACAGAATGGCAACTCCCGTAAATTTCGCATTTCCCCGGGGTCAATTCGCTTCCCGCATCCCCCATCTCCCGCTCACGGCTCACCAAAAACTTCCCCGTCTTCTCGCTGTAAGAAACCTAAAGAAAAAAAAAAAATCAGAGACCACAGTCCCACTCGGAGAAATCGCTGGACCGGAACGAAGACCACCTCCCGAAGCTCTTAGCCCATGGCGGCCCGGCCTCCGCCCTGAATCCCGGCGCTTCGTGGTTCTCCTTAGCTTCTTCCTCGCTTCGCCGGCCCTCGCTTGGAGGGCGTCGATTGGAGCTCGGAGCTCAGGTTCGTGAATTTCGAACTGCTGCCCTCCTCGCGTTAATTGAGCTGGAATGCGGTTGGAAACTCGAGTTTTTCGGGTTCGGGTCGAGTAGGAATCGCGTGCGCTTCGTGGTCGTGTTGTGGGGCTGGGGAAATGGAGCCGACTCGCGTGCCGGCGACGTGAAATGGCGGCTCGCGGTTCTTCGTTGGCGATAGATTAGGCTAGGTTGTGCGGCTTTCCTTAAAGGCTTAGCTAGCGTGATTGCTAAGCGGCTGAAAGCGAGTGTTGAGGAGGGTTGTCCTTTTCTTGACTGTTGTGGTCTCTCGTGTTTGTTGGGTTCTTTACTTTTCTTTTCTTTTTGATTTATGGGTGCATGGATGGATGTCTTGTCCTCTATTTATCTTTCTTTTCCTCTTTTTTTTTGGGTGCAGTGTTAGTTGGGGATAGAGATTTCGCTAGGTACTGTAATCTATGGAGGAGCTCGTTGGTTTGGAGAGCTTTAGAGTTACGGACAATGGTGCCGCGTCGTGCAGCGATAGGCCGTTCGGCCATGTGGGTAATGGCAGAGAGCGAGAGTCTGGACATCGACCTCTTGGCAGATTTGGAATCTTATTTGCAGGATATCAACGATAGGCTCACGATTTCGAGGATGGTGAGCGATTCTGTTATCAAGGGTATGGTGAGTGCGGTGGAGCAGGAGGCCGAGGAGAAGATTGGGGAGAAGCAGCTGGAGATAGCCAGGCTGAAGGAAACGTTGCGTGCGTATCGTACAGTGGAGGGGAGGGATAAGCTTTCGCCTATTCCGTTGTCATTGTTGAATGAGGGGAATACCCAGCAAGACCCATTTTTAGTCATCTCAAATCCTCAGAAAGACCGTGATGGGAATTCGGATTTTCTGAGCAGCTGTATAAGCGAAGTGAAAGAGCAGCTAGCGAAACTCAAGAAAGAGGTAAACTACGTTAAAGGTGGAAATCGTTGTAGGAGGATTAATTCAGGTGATGAGTTGGTGGGGTTGGGTGGTATCTTGCTGGAGGACGTCTCTGAAAGATTGATCGGTGTGGACAGTACTTTCAATGGTCTCCAGAGTACACTAGATTCTTTCTTCAGCCAGCTGAAGGATATGGTTCACATATCTAAGACGTCACTTCGTGAGATGCAGCAGGAATGGGAACTAAGAGCAGAAATTGAGGCCATTGTGACAACTGACTACATCAGGAGCCTCCACAGTGAGTTTGAGAGGAAGCTTTGGGATCTTAATAGTTGTTCTCATGGGTGTGAAAACCACTGGTCGCTGAAGAAGATAAAAGAAATAACAGCTCCTCTACGTGAGGAACTGGTTGTGCTTTCTAATCTATTGTCCGGTGATGATAATGGACACCTAATTTCGCAAGTGTCCTTGGAGGATGGTGAAGAATGTTTGATTAATAAAAGAACTGATCACTTGAATCGGAAACTGTCAGGTAACCATTTGCTATCAGCTTCTCCCTGGGAGGGTAGTGGCAAGCATGATGAGCTGATAATCACTAGGCCAGAGAATTTGGACCCAGCTCAACTAAAACATATGGGAAGAGATGAATTGATAAGTTATTTCAAGACTGAGATGACCAAAATGAAAAGATTCCATGAGTCCAAGATACAGGAGAAGACTGAAGAGGTTTTTAGTCTCAAGCGAGAATACATGAAGGACAGAGGACTTTCATTGACGGTCAGAAAGGACAAGGAATTTGAAGGATTGAAGAGAAAAATCCCTGAGGTGCTCTTGAAGTTGGATGACATTTTGATGGAAAGTAACACCGTACCTCAATCTAATGGTGATGCTGTAAGTTTTGGCACTATGAGGGAGAGGTTGGAAGATCTTCTGACTGAAAATCACTGGCTAAGAGGCATTCTTTCTGATAAGAAAAAAGAGGTAAAGTGTCTTCTCTCACAAATTTCTAATGATGCAAAGCAAATCTCTTCTCATTCTTCTGCTGAGGCAAAATTATTTGAAATGATTGGAAATCTCTCATGTAAACGGGAGGATGCACAAATTGAAGCTTCCATTTCTGAAGTGGTATACATATGTGTCATCAAGGAGATGATGGCATACATTCACCACATTTCTGGCAATTTGTATGCTCAGAAAAATATCAGGGAAGATGTTCATGAAATTGCTCATGTTGCTGAATGTTCATGCCAATCTGAATTTGAGAATTTGAATACGGAGTCTGCTATATTGCAAGGGTTGGATGGAATGATATTTGCAGAAGTTTTGAAGGATGTCAAGGAGAAATTGTGTCACTCGAATGATTTGTATATTAACGAAATGAAGCTCAGAGCATCACTTGAATGGGAAGCAATGGAAAGAGAAAGATCACTGGAATCGAAAATTTCGGAGAATGAAAAGTTAAAGCAGGAGACAACGCAGTTGGCGTTGTTGGTGGAAGAAAAGGAGAAATTAGCTCAGGAAACAGCTAATAAATTGTCTATACAGATGAAACAATGCGAAATAATTTCTCAAGAGCTTGACCTCTTGAAAGCGGAATCAAGTAGACAGCAAATCCTAATTGCAGAGATGGATAAAAAGTCAGAACTCATGAAAGGTAACCTTGCTCAAGGACTTGAGCAAATTAAAGTATATGAAAGGGAGTTGAACAATCTGAATGAGAAGTTAAGTTTAGCAGTCGAAGAGTTGAGTAAAGCTAATGAAGAGAGAGGGTTGTTTCTGGTGGCTAATCAAGAGAAGGAGAATGCTGTAGTGTTGCTTAGAGTTAAAGAAAGAGAGAACTTGAAACAGCTTGAGTTAATGACTGGAACTGTCCATGAATTGCTGAAGAAAGTAGCTGGCTTGGAACAGAGTATATCGGAAGATATTCAGAGGAAAAACATGAGGTACGCACTAAACTTCCTCTATTTTACTGTTTTCCTTTATGACACGTACAGTTCTTTAAGAAGCTGCTATAGAGGGTTTCATGTGGGTTAACTTGTTCCTTAGCAAAACTATTGAAGCTTTCAGTGCATTTTCTAGATTATCACTAGTACTGTAGAATAACTATTCTTTATCATCCGACCTTATGCTATATGTGCTTGACTTGTAGGAATTACATTATTAACAAAATGTCTTTGGGGGGAATTGTATAAATTTGTCCAACAATAGAAATTCTTTCTCTGGCTTTTGGTAGACAAAGGGAATGGATCGGTCAAGTTGATGATCCCTTAAATATTGCAGAAGTGAGGGAGCAAGGCTGCTTTATAAATGTCTTTTAGAGCATGGGCATTATTGTCTATGGTGTATTGAACTAGGCTCTGATAGTTTGATGGGAAGTTAACCTGCAACACTTATTGTCCATATTGCCCATCACATCTCTGAGTTTGGACTGGCCAGCACTTGCTACCCAAGGGTTGATGCGCTATTTCCCATTAGGGCTTAGTTTATACTTATTAACCGATTTATTATTTGTTGGTAACTTTTTTGAGGTAGCCTGAAATCATCTAAAGATCATTGCAGCTGCTTGCCGTCAGAGACAGCTACCATCTCGTGTTTGTGGATTTTAAATTACCCACAGTCACGTCCACCACTACCACCATTCCTTTCATCTTCCAATTTTTGTTGAGTAATACTTTAGTAAGTCAAACAATGGACTGGTTATATTGAATTAATGTGAGTCATCTTTGACTAAGCTTTTTCTAAGGAATTCTTCACTTGTAAAGGAAAATAGTATCATGAAAAAGTTGAACCTTGATGGAAGTGTCATTTGGTAAAATATTTTTCCCAGACTCAAAACCTGAATTAGACATTAGGGAAGCAATCTCGGGCGGTGAAGTAGTTGTCTTACTGAGTTATGCATGATTGCTCATAGCTCCTCGCAGCATACCGTGAAAGGTCCGCATTTCCCCGCCCAGTTCGACTACACCTACTATCTATGTGATTTTGACCAGTGTCCTTAATGGCTTTGTGCCTAAATCACTTGTGAAATCTATTCACTTTTGGAGAGCTATCTGCCTTGACATTTGAATTCAGCTTTCTATTTAAATACTCGAATGCTAAGAAATTATGTGATTTATCTTCATTGAGGAAAACATAAAGAGTTCTCATTGAAGGGCACAATGCATAAAGTCGACAACCTATAAGAACACTAATTGACTATTAAAAGATCTGAAGATTGAGTAGCATGCTTTGGAACATAAAGATCCTTCTACCAAATAGACTCTATTCACATGGTATGATCAAATGATACGAAAGCAAGTTTAACCTATATGCATTCAATAGTTTAGGATGCGTTTTTATATCTGAAAAAGTGAAAGCTACATCTCTTTATAACCCATATTTTATCTTCGCTTTTCTTTTGCTTTTCTTTTAGCTTTTAGATGAGCTGCATTTGGTTAAGAAAATAGGCTGACCAAGCTGCTGCGGTGGATCAGTTTTCTGGTGGAATTATTAAATTAGCTTTTAAGGTTGAATACAGGACTTTTATAATAAAGAACCCACATTGTCCTGAATTAAAATGAGCCAGTTTTCCCAAGATCCCAGTGTTTTGATGTTCACACCAGAAGACACCCTGTGAACTTGTTCCATTTCTATATACAAGCTGGCGAAATATCTCTGACATTTGCTGGAGAAAGATGGAAATCTTCCTATAATTTATGTGGAGGTTGCAGGCTAATAGTTGTAATGGATATGCTTCCCAAAGGAAGGCTCATCTCAGTTCTGTGACTCCACTGGAAATGAGGGCTAGGGAAGTTCATTCAATCTGAAATATATACCTTCATAGACTTCATTCTGAACGGAAATAAGTAATTACTAAATAAGTCGTTCAATAGTTACTGATTATTTTGGCAGAAACAAGTGAAAATCTGCCTCCACTTGAAATTTCTGTTGCATCTGCTTTGTTGTTGACTTTTTGGGCCCCCCTCAGGGGGGAGAGTTTAATAGTGTGAAAAACATTGTTAAGGTGAGTAAGGGGACACGAAGAGAATCTTGTTTTGTATGAAGCCTCTGTTGCCATAATCTATTTGACAGGAATCTAGAGAAACTAATTACCAGATCAAGAGAGGAAGAAGAGTGCCTGAGAGAGCAATCATTAGGGCAGATTTTAGGGGTATTTTCATCAATTAAGTTCAAAAGGATTTGCCATTAGCCATTAAAGGTGGAAAATTAGAGTTTCCCTTGGTTTTTACTGAGTATAGTTTTTTGAGGAATTTGGGGTAAGTGATACTTTTGAATAGTGAAGGTTGCATTTACGTGTGTACCAGCTGTATCAGGATCAGAGACTGAGAATTTGGATACCTACTGCTGAGGGAAAAAAATGCTTAAATTCTCCAAATCATTGTTGTGATTTTCAAATCAATGAGAAGTGCTAGGAAGTCATTGGAATGTAATGTTATCTAGCAAAGCTGCCTTCTGAACAACCATTAGTCTTCTAAGTTGAAATCATGCCGTCACACCTATATAGACTATCCTGCATTCTAATAAATTGGCAGGTGCAGTAACTCAGTTATACCTCTGCATTCCAGATGGTGCTTTTTCACCCTTGAACCCAGACCTCCCTGTGAATGAAATGTCCTTATTCTAACTTCAAGGCTCACCTGTTGTTGGGACTCATTCTGGATGCATCAATTTTCCAGCTGCAGATCACAAATGTCTGTATTCTTCCTTCTTTATAACTTGAGCATGCAAGTGCAGTAGCTCTTGCTGACTGTTTAGCTGGGGAGACTATGGGGTTTCTTTAATTTCCTCAACAGTAAACCTGTCTAATACTCATTCAAAGTGGTTTACTTCACTATTTTGCACTTTTAGCTTGTTTAAGGCATAAGATTTCTGGTAGGCTGGTGTCTTGATCTACAAGTTTTGTGGTGACTTTGGACTAAAGTTGTTTGCGTGGTGATTCTCTCTAGGTTGGGTACCTTGGGGTCCCAACTGAGTTCCTTTGGGCAGCAGGCTATTGCACTTAGAAGAATGGGATCTATCTATGAGCAGAGACTTGAAAGAAAATGTTCAGACCTTCAAAAAGCTGAAGCTGAGGTAAGCGAATCACAAAGCTAGTAGTTTCAGTAAGCAAGACTTACCAATGCATTTTCACTTGATATGCAAGTCATTTTACGTTACACTGAAGGTCGGCTTTAGTTCAATGTCTTGCTTTTATTATTGAAAACAGGTTAGTTGTTGCATTAAGTCTAGAGGAGCTAATCAAGTATATGTTTTCAATGAGAGTTTTTTTTTTTTTTTTTTTTTTTTTTTAAATTTATTTTTCCACTTATATAGGAAATTGTCTTACATTTTCTTTGTTTGCCAATATTTTGTACCTTAATGTAGCTCTTTAATTGTGGCTGAAATTTCAAAAATAAAGTTAGTGTGAAAAGTTCATCACAATATCTCTGGTGGTTTTGGGTGCCTGTCTTGCAGCAGCTTTTTGGTTATTCACGTAACCAATAATTATTTGGACACTATCGGGCTTTCTTCTTCATTGTTAAATCTCTGTGGATGAATGTCTTTCTTTCCTGCACAGGCTTGAGCATTCCGTGGCTTTTGTTTCTCATTCTCACTTTTGGTCTTGAAGGGTAAAATGATAACTGATATTCAGCCGGGTGCAAATTTAATGGTGGAAAGTCTATTGCATTTGATAGACAACACAAGTGGAGAAAGTTAAAAACGTTATTTAAATTTGCAGGTCGATCTCCTAGGAGACCAGGTGGATACACTTTTGAATCTCCTGGAGAAAGTTTATATTGGTTTGGATCACTACTCTCCAATCTTGCAACATTATCCTGGAGTAAGTTGCTTTTGCCTTTTGGTCATGGCTGTGTTTGTTTTTAAATTTTAGATTGGAAAAAAATTAAGTGATATTTTATTGCGTATTTAATATTATCTGACACATATAACTGATAAAAAACTTGTGCGGACGTTATCATTGAATCTGATGTTACTAAGAGGAATCAACACATTCAAATCTGTCGTATTTTCCATGTGTAATAAATCCAATGTTACATACGATTGGACTGTCAATGGCTCTACATGCACATATAGTGTGAGACATAGGCCGAACTGAAGATGATACCTGCCAAGTCTAAGCTCAACGTCGCTGGGATAGGCTGTCCTTGAATTTGCTCTTGTTGGGGCAAAGGTGTTGGGGAGCTTGAGCAGTTTGAGAATCAGTTCCTTGTGGAGGTGGGTTAGTAGGATTGGCAGGTGGATTCTCTTGGCCTGGAGGAACCCAAACTAGGCAATGGGCAGGACGTGATGTTCTATAGGCATTGCTTTGCCTTGTCTTATAACAAGCTTAGGGCCTGATTGTTCATTAAAGTATGAACTTGTCCTAATTTTTGTTACTACAAAGGGTTTTTGAGCCAATATCGTCTGGCAAGCCATTTAAAAACACCTTCCCAATATTAGCCCAACCCTCCCATTCACTAGTCATCCTCCTCAAAAAGGAAAAAAGAAAAATAACATGAAAGATCTTTTCATTGTGCTGCTGTCGGCTTACCAGTGAAAAGATTTTCTTTTTCTTTTCTCTGCTTTTATGTTTAGGGTAGTAATAGCATCATTCTACATTCGAGTTTGGACTTGGAAGCTTTTTTTAAGTGAATTCGTGCGTGAGCAAACTATTAATTTAAATGCTCTCAGAATCATAATTTGTCTGTCTTCTGGGCAGTGTAAACATTTGTATTGACCTGCTATCTGACATACACTTAAGATGGAGTTTCTAATCCTTCGCTCACTATCTCTCCCTTGCTTCTTGCAGATTATGGAGGTCCTGAAGCTTGTAAGAAGAGAGTTGACGGGGAATCTTTAAAATTAATTTGACGGATTGTCTGATAAATTGATGCTTCAAACACGAGCTCAGACTGATAAAACACTACTGGTAAGCATTTATAGCTATGTTAGTTCTTGTTTAATGGGAATCTGGACGCTGAGCCATCTACAAGATACCAAAAAGTTCCTTAACAGCTGTTCTCTTGTTTATGAAGAATGATTTACCCCTATATATGGTTGAGTTCGAACATATTGTAGCAATAGACTTCTCCTCCTTGTTATTTACAGATCCCATGCTCGTCTTCTTCTACAGCATCCGCGTCTTTTGTCACTGTGGCAGTTCTGCAGCACCTCCAGCCAACTACTCGTCGTGCTGCTGTGGACATGGTTCTTTTCTGTGGATAGTATGCCTTCTTTAGACGATTATAGGAAAATTATGATGTCACAGGACAAATGGCTTCTGAAGGAATAAGGCGAAATGTAGATGTCTCGCATAGACCCATGTAAAATTAAGGAAGAAACTAGGAAGATGCTAGCCGATTTTGATGTACAAAGGTGATGCATTTTTATTTTTTTGGGACGTTGGGTAGCGTTCTTTGTCCACGGAGCCAAATCTCTAGTTCCTTCTTATTTTTTCCTCTTGTTTTTACCTCTTGCTTATGCAAAGTCTTCACCCTTTCTTTTCCTGATGCAGTGAACGAAGACGTAGATTAGATAGCTCCTGCGATGTGATGGATTGCGCTTCTGGTATATTTACCTTGGCAAAGTTTCCAGTTTGGCACCTATATCAATTTTCATTTCAACTTTGAAGTAGACAATTTCCATCAGGACGCTGCTTTCTAATAGACGTTACCATTAGAAAACATTATGGCGTGACAGACATTTCCATTAGAAAACAATATGGCGCGACCAAACCGAATGTAGGTAATTACCCTAAAATCGAGCACGGGATAAGTTTCAAGACATTGTTTTTGGAGTGAAGATTAAATTTTCCAACTGCTTCCAATGAATTAAGCAAGCAGTAGACGCTTGTCGATCGCGTCGATATCCACGCAAAGTGGAGCTGGACCCAAATCAAGGGTGTTGTCGCTGAGCATCCCTGAGCCATAGGCCCTACCGGTTAAAATGAACAAGCGACGGAGGGAAAGATGTTGGGAACATCCATCATTCGAGAATTAATCGAGTAACCACTGGGTCTCACCTAACTTCGATCGCTAGTCATAATACGATAGGCCCACCCAAAGTGGAGCTGGACCCAAATCAAGAATGTCGTTGCTGAGCATCCCCTCCTCGTCCCTCGCCGTCGACGCCTCCCTTGCCCACCCCCGAGATGTACCCTCGCGTCAGGTGCCTTCCTCCCACTGGTTCTCGGATTTTTGTTGTTCGTTGTGATTTCTTAGGGTTTGGTTCCGGAGAGGATTGGAAGCTCCTTTTGAGCCTCGGATTCACGTGCTGTTTTTCCTTCATCGTTTCAGCTGAGCTGATGTCTTGCCGCCCGGGATTCGGTTCTATTGGGACTTGGAAGCGTTTCTGTTTGCTTTTTCCTGTGATTCAATGTAAGGATTTATTCGCGGAGTGGTCTAAACTCCACGACTCTCATTTTTGCCTAAGTTTGCTGCGATTGGTTTTTTCTGTTTAAGGACAATCGATTCATTATTACAACCAACAAGGGGCGAGGCAAAAGCGCAACAATGAATCGATCTCCCTAAACAGAAAAAAAAACCAATAGTAGTAAATCTAGGCGAAAACAAGAATCATGGAGCTTCAACCACTCCATGAATAAATCCACAGAATCGCCACAACAAGGAAAAACCGAACGGATTCCGAATCCTGAGAGAACCAAACTCGCATGACAAGACATTAGCTCGGCCAAAACGACGAAAAAAAAAAATACAACACGTAAATCTGAGGCTCAAAAAGAGCTTCCAATCTGCTCCGGAACCAAACCCGGCGAGGAGGGGATGCTCAGCGACAACATTCTTGATTTGGGTCCAGCACCGACGACAGCATTAATCACGCAGCTACTGGGTCTCACCTAACTTCGATCACTGGTCTTAATACGATATTCCCAAATTTATTCCCGAATCACCCAATCAAGACTCCAAATCCAGTGGAACCTATTGATAGTTGATTACCCACAATATTATTTTTTATTGCTTAGGAAAGATCTTACTGTTGTGTAAATGGATAAAAGAGTATCAAAGTCTAAAGCTTCTCTGTTGTAAGACATTTTGGCAAATCAGGTTGTTACTAGATTATCTGGGGGATAATTTGGCAGAATATTGTGGAATAATCAGACAATCCATTGGTGTACCGTTTATGCAAAATGGTGTAGCAATTGGCAAATCCACTGGTGAAAATTCTCTTTTTACCCTCCCCTTTATCAATTACTAATGATATGGTGGGTCATCTGCTTGTTACATTTAGTTAGTGCACAATAGAAAAAAGATGTAATTTTTTTTTGAGATAATAAACAATTATTTGAAAAGCTCAAGTTGTTAGAAAAAAGAACTACCATTGAAGTGATCACTTTAAATAAAATATACCACTCAAATGATCACTTTAATAAAATTTGGCATTCGAATGATCAATAGTTATGACTTTTAGATGACGTCGTGTAAGGGTTATATGTTGGCTAGGCATGCCAGTGAGCCACATAGGACTAAGAAATTAATAAAATATAACCACTTCGGATTTCTAATGATTTAGATCGGAGTTGTTTTGTTGGTGCCAGGCTTCCTCTCTTTGTATATTCATTTGGCAAAATCTATATTATACTTACCTTTACCAAAAAAAGTGATGCAACCCTCTGCAGCCCATATCCCAGTAGATGAAAGCCACCCAAATCCAAAATCCATGATTGAATCTTTTGACCAGGAGGGAAATCCTGTCCATTACTATAAAGATCCCGGACAAGACACTGTTTCTGGGATCTAGATTGTCAATGCTCTCTTTACACAAATCCTCCAGATGACGAAGAAGATGATAGACCATCCAGAAGAAAGAAACGATCAAAAAATAAACTTTACCAGAGGTATTTTGATGGAAACCCCACCGTTGGATCTCTTGGTGAAGAAGATGGAGAAAAATATCAATTCATTATCTCATATAAACCACCTTGACCGTACCCTCCTCCAAAAATCCCTGAACCCTATGAACCTCTCCCATCTCCTTAGTCCCCACTAAAAAAAAAAAAAAAAAAAAAAAAAACCTCGCCCCAAAAGCTAGTTGTCTCACCCTTCTGTAAACCCATCTACAAATGGGTTAAAAAGAATTCATTTTCTTTTGAAATACCCAAACATGTCAGTCTTCATGTTCCCCAAAACTAGAACCATCACTTGTCATTTCATCTGTCTATATGTTCCAGTCCTCAGACTTTCTACCTTTGGAAAGGTCTAATTCCAATGCCCCATTCCCAACATTAAAATAATTTAGATGTTCATAATCAGTCCAGTTATATCACTAAGGTCCCAAATCCTACAAATATTGATGACCATAGGAGGCAAAAGAAAGTTATAGCTGTTGAAGCTATTTTGAATTGATAGTAAGAAAATGACTTGACCCAAAATAATGTTCTCAAGACAATTGACACCAAGCTTTCAACTGTCCAAACTCGTCTTGATCATGTCAACGAGAAGGTTGATCAAATGGCTTTGGTCACTGAGACATTCCAAAAGACTTCAGTAGATGGAATCTGGAAAATATGTCTCTCATCATTATTTGGAAGACCAAACGGCTAAAATGAAAAAAATTGAGAAGACAAATCAAGCTCTTACAGGATGGAAAATTTATTCCTCCTCCAAATCCATTTTTTTAGCCTTGGCAAATGATTCCAAAAGATGAAGGCCCTTCTAGGGCTACATCAATTGCTTCAATTATTGACAAAGCTCAAAGGCAAAATTAAAGGGATATTGTTACCCTTCGAAATTGTATCAGAAAAATGGAAAGGCAAAGAAAAATTAGTGAAGAAAATAAGCTAGCCCTTGAACCTTTTCAGAATCTCTCTTTGCCAGCATGGTCTCGAATTCACTTGAGGCTTTCATGCGAAACCAAGGCAAACAAAGTATACCAACTATTGCTTCATTTGATTCTATCAAACAAAATACCTCTGAATCAGCCTTAGAATCCGATTCCCTTTTCTCTAAAACTGCTTCAACTCCTAAGCCACAAACAACAAAATCCCATATACCTACTATTTTTATGGCTGATCCTCCCGAAGCAAAGATGGAATCAAATTCATCCAAGTCGAAGTAGTACATCTTCATAATTCAAATCCTAGACAGAATTCTTCAATTTCAAAATACTACTTCACACTCAATGACATTCCATATTCCAAATGGCTAGATAGACTGCAGGAATTCCATGCTTGGCTCAACACTAAAGTGCTATCTGTTGAATACCGATAAGACATATTAACTGATTTCGTAAACAAATTCACTGGAAGCTTAAAAGATTGGCAAAGATCTATTTCGGACCACAATCAAATAACATTCTGCTCCAAATAGATTTTTATCATGTGATCCAAGTTATTCATCAATTCTTTATTGGTAAACCAAAATATCTTCTTGAGCTTAGAAGAAGAGAATTTTTTGAAAGGAGATGTTGTTCTCTACAAAGAAAACATCTTAATAAGCAATGCTTATATCATTTTATGCCATGGGAGCTAATCCTAATCTAAAACAAGTCTTCTTGGCTTCTATTCCAAGAGAAATTGCACAAATGGTGAAAAGATCCTTTTAAAATAAGCAGGCGACTGTTGCAAATGTTCCTCTCAAGGAACTTCGGCAAGAGATACATCTTGCTCTCGATAATCTTTGCATTTGAAGAAAGGCTTTCAGAAGTTATCTCAAGAGCAATAAAAACTTGATAGGGCTTGTCGAAAGCCTGAGTTAAGAACTAAGTGTTCCAAAAAAGACTCCTGTGATGATCCTTCTTGCGGAGATCAATGCAAAAAATGAAGACACTTCCAAAGATTCTCCATAGGACATGCGAAGAAGAGATGCAAATGGCAATTTTGACGAAAAAGATGCTTTAAATGGAGCTCTTCTGGAAGGCGTAGGAAACTTGACAAGTGTTATATTTGTAACAAGAAAGGTAATTTTGCGAAGAATTGCCCAACAAGTAAAGGAAGAAATTGCCATTTAATCTATGAGATAGAAACGTAAATTGGAGTATCACTCTAGGATGATGATGTTGAATCACTTTTCTCCCTAGAAGATGAACCAACCAAGCACACTGTGTGTGCTATCCAGACATGGTCACAAACCAGTGATACTGAAAGCTCATCAGAAGAACCAAAAGAAGAGGTATTCTCCTTCTATGAACCTCCCACAATCCAAGATCTTTGTGCATACACTCCTTCTATCCTCCCATATTTTCCTATAAAAATATATCCATCTAAGTATGATAAACCTATTTCCCTCATTGCCCTTATCGACGCTGGAGCAAGTGCTTCTATTCTTAATACAAAGATACTTCCAGAAAAATACTTGACGTCATGCACTTAGTATTTTAATTCTGTTTCAAGAGATACCTTTGTTATAAGAGTATGAAGCAAATTCATCACCATATAGTTCTTTCCTCAATGTTCAATCACCACTAAAATCCTTAGCTCGAGCTTTCCAGATAAAATATCATTTTTGATTGGGATATCCTTACACAAATTCCCAAACTCAGAATTGTGTCCAATGGACTACGATTCAAGGGACAATTACAAGAATTTGTAGACATCCAAAGATCTTTCACTATCCATATGAACATTCTAGATCCAATTATGCAAACTCTTCTTGGGGGGTGTGCAAACTCTCATTCAGACTTTGTCCAAAAGTGCTTCAACTTTGTGGAAAAATCTCGATTTCTTCATCAATCTTCCTTTTAAGAAAATGAGGATGTCAACCCTACTAAAGCCAATCACTCTGGAATGAATCCAAAACATTTATTTCTAGCCCAAAAGGATTTTTCAACTCTGCTTCATCAAGGTTTAATCAAGCCCTTAGAATCTCAATGGGCTTGTGAAGCATTACATGTCAACAAACGAGCAGAGCAAAATAGAGGAAGGATGAGACTGATTATCAATTATTAGCCTCTCAATCAATTCTTGTAAGATGATAAATTTCCTCTCGCCACATCGGAATTCTTTATTTTTCAACGTCACTCAAGTCAAAGTATATCCAAGTTTGACCTTAAAGTTGGTTTTCGGCAATTAAGGAGTGCCGGACACACTGAGTGCCAAAACTTGGCACGGAGGACACTTAAGTGCCAAAAGTTAGGAAAGTGACACTTGTATCGAAATTGGAGCAAAATGGATCACTTAAGTGCCAATCCAGCTAAAATGCTAATATGGCGATTTTCCTAAGAGTTAACTGCAAAATGACATTGTTTTGCACACCAATGTGGCTAGAAAATGCAAAAACAACGTTGTTTTGTCTCGATGTGATAAAATTAATATAAAAATTAATTAAATTAAATTTAAAACTAAATTATTCAAAAAATTTTAAAAATACAAATATTAAAAAAAATGTGGGAGAGGGGGACGTCCGAGGGCCGAGCCATTGTTGCCGCCAGGGAAGGGGCGGAGATGGAGGGGGGAGGGTTGGGTGGGGTCACCGGCCTTTGGGTCGACCGGTGGCGAGGGCTCGCTAGCCGTTGCACAAATCTGGGCGAGGGTCACGGCTCTCACCCGAGATCCAACAAGGGCTCGCGGGCCCTCGCCACCTCCTCACCGTCACTAGGAAGGGGCGGCGACGGAGGGGGAGGGTCAGCCGGGATTACCGACCCTCGGCTGATCGGTGACCCTCGGCGCCTCACCGCCTCACCACCCTCCCGGGAAGGGGTGGTGATGGAGGGGAGGGTCGGCGGGGTTGTCGGCCCTCGGCCGACGGTGGTGAGGGCCAGCTAGCCCTTGCCTAGATCCGGCAAGGGCTCACGGGCCCTCACCTAGATCCGACGGGGCTCCCGAGCCCTCGCCGCCTCCCCGCCGTCGCTAGGAAGGGGTGGCGGGAGGCGACAGATGGCGAGAGTGCAGCCCTCAGCTGCTGCCTCCTCTCCCCCACCTTTTTTTTTTCTAATAAATCAAAATAATAATTATTATTTATTTTTATAATTTAATTGAATTAATATTTATATTAACATTCGAATTCGCTCAAAAACGACGTCGTTTTTTGCCTCTTTTTTTTTTTTATCAAGTCAACATTCCGGCGAGCCACGTAGACGAAAAAATAATAAAAAATTACCACGTAGAATTTTCGGTAGGGTTCGTTGGAGATGACACTTAAGTGTCATTTCATGCCAAATTTTAGCACTTAGGCTGTACTTACGGGCAATTAAGTATTCATCTTGAAGACAGATACAAAACTGAATTTTGCATCCAAATCAACATTTCCAGTGGACAGTGCTCCCTTTTGGTCTCAAAATAGCTTCTTCGTTGTTTTAGAAGGTTATGTGTAGGATTTTCTAACCCATCTTGACCAATGCTTGGATTTACATTAACAACATCCTCCTCTACAGCCCAAATGAGGATTCTCATTGTAAATTATTAGTCCAACTTGCAGACTTGGTACGAAAGAATGGCATCATGTTATCTTGAGAAAAGATTATCATTGCCCAAAGAGAAAATGAATTTCTTGAGATGCATCTCAAAGATGGAACTTATTATCCAAGTCCTCACAATGTTGAGGAATTGCAAAAGTTTCCTAATGAAAACCTTTCTTATAAGCAGGTTCAGCAATTCTTGGAGATTGTAAATTATTTTTGGGATTTTGTTCTAAAAATTATAGAGTTTGTGAGTCCACTACATCAAATACTTAAAAAAGATGCTCCTCCATTAGGACCATAGCAGACTAAATCTGTATGCAAACTTAAAGAGATTTTGCAGTATCTTCCCTCATTGCAAATCCCTTCTAAAGGAAAAAGCGTAGTGCAAATAGATACCAATGATGAATATTAGGCTGCTATTCTTTTTGAAGAAATTGATAGAAAATGACGAATTTGTCAACACAAGAGTAGAAAATTTACACAAGCAGAAATGCATTACCACTCTACGTTTAAGGAAATATTGGCAGTAAAATATGGCATCAAGAAGTTTGAATTCCATCTTATAGGACATCATTTTCTTATGGAAAAGGATATGTCCTCATTCTCTCAAATGTTGAAGTTCAAGCATAGGCAAATTCCGCATCCACAACTTCTCGATGAGTAGAATGGTTTTCAAAGTATTCATTTGAGACCAAAACATATTGTAGGAAAAAAAATGTACTTGTTAATTTTCCGTCTAGACCAAAAGAATTTGTAGCTACCGCGTCCATACACATGCATGTGGTAAGAAATCCAAGAGGTGGTTTCAAGGCCCGAGAAATCAAGCCCAAAAGGCCTTCATATTCATACCTACCATAAATCCCTAGACTTAGCCAAGATAATATTCTTGTAGAAAATCTCGAAAGACTTATGTGGCAATATCACTTCCATATCTTTAGTGAAAATGGTAGTTTTCTCCTCAGGCCATATGGATTATACCCGAAATATCCATTTAGTCATTCTCTCGCTTTCTTCATAGAAGAACTTCCAAAAAAATTCAAGTGGTTTTATTGGTATTTATTTAATCTTTATACCATTGTCATTGAGTTTCCAATAGCCAAGATGCCTCTTATAATCGCAGAATTATTGAAGGAAAAACCAAGTACAAATATCTTGGGGAAATGCTTAGTTGGTTTAAACCATTAGATGTATGGAAAAATATATTTCAAGCCCAACTCAAAGCATGCAGGTCTGATCTAGAACTTTACACGATTGTTTTATTTTTCAGGCTATGGGTATTTGTTCGACCCAATGGAGATATATGTAAAACTCCGGCAAATATTGGAGTATCCACATATAAGCCCCAACCTATTTAAAATGAGATTTTTGCAACACTCCCTTATAGAATCTCAGTTGATCCTTAACAATATAGGGAATTGTAGAGGATACTATGCCAAAGTAATGAAATCATTCCACTAGAAACATGGTCAACAGAAGATGTCCTTGTTTCTTGGGATCATTCTGAGACTATCACATAACCCATCCAACAATTGATGCTTGCTTAAGGAGAAGCCGCAGAATGGATGTACTGGACACTTCTAAGTAATCAACAAATTCACAGGATTCAGCTTCATCATCACAAGATCCATGGGGAGGTCCACTGTCATAAGATCCTTTTGATTATGAAGAGCTACAACTTATACTCAATCTAGGTCTTGACAAAAACGATCCATCGCTCCAACTTGGGTATCTACCCCAACTCAGTATTCCAGCAAGTTTTGTCGATGCTACTACAAATTCTTCAACACGCTCTCACCAATCATCCAAAAGACAAAGGTTGACTGAAGCAATTGAAAAAGTAGAATAGCTCCTCAAGACACTTAGGCAACAATATCCAGAAAAAAAAAAGTACTCTAAATCCTCTTGACGTCTCGTCTGGCTCATACCAACCTCTAGATGATTCAAATACCAAAAATCTCGAAGCTCTGGAAGTTGAAAGAATGCTCAAGCAATATCAAAAGCATAAGTATAAAGAAGACTCGGATGACTGGGAGGATAGTACTGAAGAGCCTATTCATAGGCATAATAAGTGAAGTGGAAAAAGACTATCGAAAGATCATTCAAGACAAAACAAGAAAGGCAGAAGACCCACGTGAAGGGGACGAAAGGTTTGACCCAGAATATTGTAGCATACTGTTCATGTACTGTTTGACATTGTTAATGTACCGTTAGCACTAGTTAGCACTATAGCATAGTACCGTAGCACTGTAAGAGAAGTGAAAAAGCGGGATAATAGGTGCAGAAGTCAGTCTCTCTTAGCATGCACAAATAATTGGCTACAAATAGATGCCAGTGATGAAAATTGGGCTGCTTTTCTTTTTAAAGAAAAAACTTTTGGCACTAAGTAAGCGATATACACAACTTTAGCACTACTAGCGTATTTATACTGGTAAATATGAGATCAACTGACTGAAAGAGTGAAGACACATTCATCATTGATGCAAAACCAAAAGGGTAAAAGAATAGCTTGGGAAAGTTGCCTAAACGGGTTCCAACAACTTGAAGCAGATTGAGAAAGTCAAGTCACAGTAGTAGATACATGCATACTATAATGAAATCTGTAGTCAGAGAGACAAACTAATTCCACATAATCATTATGGAAACTACGATGCCAATACCGGTTCATGAATCCAATGGCTTTGCACAACATAATCGAAAACACATTACACTTCAGTGAAAAGCTTCAACCCCATTTGATATCCATGTCAACTTTAACACATCAAAAGCTAAAGAAGAAAGACACGTCAAGCAACAGGGTTTGGCAATAATGTGCCACAATTCATGCTTTCTAAGCAAAGACTGTGTTGTAGTATAACATGAAAACACTAACACATCTATTACTAGAGAAATAAATGAGGAACAATAAATAACACAAGAGATTTACATGATTCAGTCCTAGTGTCAGTTAGGGTGATCAATTCCTGAATGATCCGGTTCCCACCTCGGAATCAGGAACCAAATCAGAAGGACCGGCTTCCAATTAGTGGAATCGAGAATTGACTCACCTAGTGCTAAAACCGATCCAGTCTGATTCCTAGGTGAACCAATAGAACTAGTGGCATGTTG
This sequence comes from Eucalyptus grandis, assembly GCF_016545825.1. Lineage (NCBI taxonomy): Eukaryota > Viridiplantae > Streptophyta > Magnoliopsida > Myrtales > Myrtaceae > Eucalyptus > Eucalyptus grandis. The sequence goes on from NC_052616.1 coordinate 30,452,244, forward strand.
CGTAAAAACGGAGGGAGGCTCACTCACCAGTCTCGAACATTGTTGAGGAGGCAACCACCCCGCTTTGATCCCATGCAACTCACTCCACTCACTCACTAAGCTCCCTAAAACTTAGTTTAGAACTCTAATAACGAATAAAAATATATATTTATTCAACATCATAGAGTAATACTTGACACTATTTACATAAACCACGCCATTAACAACATTTGTTTTCAAAATACACGAGTGCCAAATAAAAGAGAAGGGAACAACACAAAATTAGGTTATTCAATGGTCATATCACAAAACAATAACCGGAATATACAACAGTATTTATCGATTTCAAACGTTTTGTTAATAAAAACTCAAAACCGAATCAAATATATTATTTGCATAATGTATTAAATTTTTAAAATTATCATTATATACTTATTCGATCATCAATGAAATACTATGAATCAATCATAAAGGGGTGAAAGATCATAACAAACATTATAACCATGTTCATGCGTTAAATAAACCAACACTCTAATCCCACATGTTAGAATAAAAGGATCTTTCAATCATATGAACATGATATAAAATTAATAAATATAGCATATCCGAATCAAACGTAATCATTACTAATCCAACGAGTAAGAAGATGTGTTCCCGTGAGTATGAATCTTCACCACTCTCCTCTATAATTCTTTTGATGGTGTATTTTTCTCTCTTCAATTTTGTGGAAATAGCATCAGCATGATAATGGAATGCATTCAATCTCCACCGAAAAGGGATCTTATAGAGAGTGAAAGGACCAACCCTAGAGCTGCTAAAATGTTAACATTCCATCAAGATTAAGATATGGATTTTACATGTCTAATTAGATGTCAAAAATACATTACCAATAATATATCTTACTAAATTGGGCATATATCGAATATTAGATAATAGACCTAGGGTGCGTTTGGTAATGATTCTGTTCTCGGGAGTAGTTTCTGATTAGAAATGATTCTTTTTTATTCTGTTCCCGGAAACAGATTCTAAGCATTTTAAGCCGTTTGGTAACTGTCCAAAATTTCTGATTCTGGAAAAGAATTGGGTTTGATACCGTGCTTATTGATTTTGTTCCAAATCAATTTCTTTTAATTTTTAATTAATTTTTATACTTTTTTCCTTTTTTTTTTCTTTTGTTCTTTTTTCTCCTATTCTTCTTCTTCTTCAGGCCAGTCGCGGATCGGGGACAGGCCAGGCGAGGGCCGATGACCTCACCGGAGCGTCGTCGGCTCTCGGCGGCGAGGCCCCTCATTGGCCGAGCCTCGCCGGTAGCTAAGCGAGGCTCGCCCAACCCTCGCCCGGCCTCGCCGATGGCTGGGCTTGCATCCGGCAAGCTCGGCTTGACCAGTTGCGGCGACCGCGGATGGTGGCGAACGGCGGCGGACGATGATGGGCGGGGCGAATAGTGGCGAATGGCAATAGAGGAGGGGAGAGAAGGTTTCATTTTTTTTTATTCTTTTTTTTGTTCCTAGAACAAAAATTTTATTCTTGATTCTACTCCAAAACTGTTCTCGGGAACAAAAATTTTACCAAATGCGATTCTGTTCCCAAACTGATCCCGGGAATAAAAAATCAGAATTAGGCACTGTTAGGCACATTGGCAAACAGCCCCTTAATAAATCACATTAATGGGTTGGACCTCATCAAGTCCAACAGAAAATTAGTTGTGGAATGTGATGTCCTAATATTGATTGTGCTTAGAAAAATAGCTGGCACTAATCCTTTTTATCTAGCTTTGAATGGGAGGTTTGCAACAAATATGTATCTCTAAATTGTACAAGAGAAGCAAACTCTTGGCAATTTTTAAATCACCCCCCTTCTTCAGTTACCCTCCTTATCTCACGTAATCACTTGAACTCCTTATATCTCCTCCTCTAATGGCACAGTTTATGTTGCATAATTTATTCTAATAATTGTTAGGATGCACTTCTCGTTACTAAATTAGCATCAATAACTTGATATGCAAGAAATTTTTCTTTTTTTTGTTTGGTTAAGGAGCCACCCATCTACGTTGGCCAACTGCCTGGCTTTGTTCTAATCACCATCGAGACAACATTTTTTAGCTCATGTCATGATCTCTAAAATAACTTACACATGCCCATCAAGTAAGATTATAGGATCAAGGTCGGATATGCTTTGGTGTGACTAGTGGTTGTATGCCGAAATTAGTTTCGTTTGAACCGTCATCTTTAATTGAAAGGGGTTAATGTGTACTATTATTAGCTGGTTTTCTATTTGGCATGTCTCATTTCTACGACCATCCTAGGGTTGTGTTCCCCTTTGCTTTGCCAAGAGCTTGGCGGTGGCGAAAGGTACTTGAATAGCAAGTGTCATCTTGGATAAAGTACTATGAAGTGCAATTATGTGTTCCGGTGTTTAGAATTGAGAGTTTCATCTTTTCTCTCTTTCAGAACAGGTTATCTATGAACGCATATAATGAATAATAGTGTCCATTTGCCCTTCTTTCTGAATACTACTGGGTCTCACGTCACTTCTGAACAATTCACCGGTTGATCATGATTGTCTTTCGTCCATCTACCCATTTTTTCTAGACACTATTGGATCTTATGTCACTCTTGAACAATTCAATTTCCTTGTGCCATATATATTTTGCGCATGTATAATTCTTATGTTGCTCTCGAACAATTCAACTTCCTCGTCCCATGTATAGTTTGCGCACGTATGATGATGAATCTATCATTTCTTTCCACTGGATAAATTTCCTTGTGCCATATAGGAAGTGCATGACAATTGCCTATTTCTGTTCGAGAAACAATTTTTCTATTCCGCACTGCTTTTCGGAATAGAAATCCGTTTGATAAACTTATTCTGTTTTTTCTATTTCTGGAATATATTTTTATTCCAGAAATAGGTTTGGAATAGAAATCAGAAATAAAAATTTTCTACTTTTCTATTTCTGGAAGAAATGAGAAATAAAAATATTTCTCATCGTTTGTCAACCAGTCCTTCATCCATTGTTGCCGACCACCGTCCGTTGGTCGCTGGCCCCACCGATTGCCGACGACCACCGTTTGTCGGTCGCCGCCCGCCGGTCGCCGCCACCAGTGCTATCCGCCGGTCCGCCACCGTCTGAAATGAAGAAATTTTGTGTCGTTATCAAATGGTTATTTTTGCTTAGAAACTCTTCTAGGAATAGAAATAGATCCAGAAACTATTTCTAGAACATAATGGTTGTCATGCGTGCCTATAGTCTTTTTTTAGCTATTGCATTGGTTGGCACCCTTCTACCTCTATCAGCCTATCAAATTGGCTAACCCCTTCACTCTCCACAACAAAAAGAATTAAAAGATGATGGTGCGTTCTAAGGAATTTTACATGAATTTAGCATTTCAACATTTACCGTCACACACACATTTGATTTTTTTCACCATTTTTGAGAAAAATTCTGATTCATGTTCCAATTGCGTACAAAAATGTCATGATTAATTTAATTCATCCATGTTTATATTGATTTTGGTATCTTATTGAGAGGTTTGCTTGAGGTTGGATATTTCTCATCATCATGCAATTCAATATAATTTCGCTTTTTCCCAATTTCGAATCATCACTTTTGGACATTTTCATTATTAACATGCTTTAATAGAGCGCCCGTCTTAAGTGATGTAACATTATAAGTATGATAAAAACCTTGTTCTGCATTAGCACGATATTTATGAGAAATATATAAGTAAAAGTAATTTCCACCATTTTACTAATAACGATAACAAATATATTTTCGCGTGCCTCCACTTTTTTTCCACCTAGTTTTCCTACATATGTATTTTACTAATTTCCACCCATTTTAAAATAATGATAAACAAAAATAATTTCCCTTGTCTCCTCTTATTCCACCTCGTTTTTCTTTGCGCCTATATTTTCTTTGCCCTCCAAAGCTTTTCTATATATATATATATATATTAATTTGATTGTTTATAGAAAACTCTAATATTATAACCAAGTGTCATTTTTGTCATATATATATATATGTGTGTGTGTGTGGATGTATATATATTGATATCTTGCTGAATTTTTGGTTATATTAAGGCTGCGTCTTTTGGTGATAGGATTGTCGTGTCATGTCATTATTCGTGTGAATCGGAGTACACATTTTTTTTTCCGTTCATTCATTCTTCTTTTCCTCTTATTGATCGTGTCCTACGTTTATTTTTTTCTTCTTCTTTTCTTTTTTTAAAAGCCACCTACCCCTTTTTACCCCCTCAACGAAGGTCTTTTTTTCTTTTTTTAATAACACCAATTATTACAAGTGAGGACTAGAGGCACTAAAGTCGATGATTTTTCATAGAATGGTGTTAGTTAAAAATTTGTCATCTCTAATCATCACCTGGACAACATAGACTAAGGAACTAGATTCATAATTTCCAAAGTCACGCCATAGTTTTGTACTTGATTGATAGACGATTACAACCAAGAAAAGACCAAGAACTCCATTTATGAGTTTACTAAAACGCGGGACCACTGGTGGTAAACAACCTCAAATTTCAAGAGCAGGGATAGGCGAGCAAGGAACAATGCAAACAAATTGCAGCAAAGTAAACTGACTGGAAAAGAAAAAAATAAATTGACTGAAAGCAAAATAAGAAAATCTTGTAATTTGGGCGTTCGTGTGTGTGCCTTCTCCTCTTCAAATATTATTTTTTACTGAATAGATTTGCTTTAAAGGATGTGAGATATATTTAAATCAAGTGAATTTCATGAGGACCTAAAATTGAACGAAATGTCAGATGCATGTTTCAAGTTAGTAAAAAATATTGAACTTCTTTTTTTCTGATAAATTATTGTTATCGAAATTTTTATAGTTAGAGAATATTGAATAAAAATTTTCAACATAAGCTATCCTTCTAATTACATTTGTATTATTTTAAAATGTGTGGTTATTCACATGTTGAAATATCTCATACTTAGAAATATGCATCTTATTTATCTGACAAGATGTACTTCTCGTTCTAACTTATTTATGATTACCTAGACAAATTGTATGGCTATATATATATATACACCAAACTGTCAATTTTAAAATTAATTAGAGATAAAAGTTGAAAAAGCTCAGCTCCTCGAAAGGATAACGATGGAAATTTTTGAAAATATCTTGCCTCTTTAATTTTTTTTTTCTTTTCAAGTTTAAAACAATGAGAGAGAAAAGTTGAAAGAGATAAATATGGGAGAATATATTTGAGATGCTTACTTTTTAACTAATTTGTACTTTCAAATTCAAATTCAATCAAAGAAAAAAGTCAGGAGATAACAAATCAATAAACCAAAGTTTATTGGTTGAGCATGAGATATGTGACAGAACCATGCCCTATGCTCTTGCCACGTGATGATCATAGAAGTAAAGCGAAATGCCATCAAGCTATTTTATTCAAAGAGATAAGTATTAGAGAGAATATTTGGAATATTTTTCTTCATTTGTTTTGTTCTTTGAAATTCAACTCAATAAGAAGATAAAAATATTGAAGATAATAATTTATAAAACAATGTTTATCGGGTACTTTCCTGGCTTTAACCAATTTTTGCCAGAGATCTTATACCCCACGGGATATGTCAAAGTAGAAACACCGAATTAAAACACACAATTCATACTCTTTTAAAATGTATTTCTTCGCTCTCTCTCTCTCTTTCTCTCTCTCATTGAATCTCGGGGGAGAGGTAAAGTACCTCTTGCATGTTCCAAAAGCAAAATTCCAAGACTTGCACATAAACATCTTTCCTATGGAGTTCAACATTGATAGAAGAAAAATGAGCTCTCTCTTTTTTTTTCCTCAAAGTCCTGCGGTCAGATAATCCGATTCACAAACTCTCATGAAAAATTTCCTCTCTTTAAGTTTTCTCCTCTAATTCTCTCGTCTTGGTAGGAAGCAATATCGTTTAATCTTAAAGTGAATCGTGGTTTGACAACTCATTAGGATTTACACACCTCTTTCATGCAAGTTAAGTGAAGCTTCTTTTTCTCTGCCAGATCTTCAAGGCGTGGATCGCATCATCCTCATGCAAGCTTTGAAACTACTGGAACACAAGGGGAAGCTGGCGATTTTTAAGGGGGCTTATGAGGATGACGATGAAAGCGTCGAATTCTCGAGTTAATTCAATAGGTTTTTTTTTGTAAGAGAAACATTATAGAATCTCCCTCCTACTTGGGACTAACTTTAGAATGTGCAAGGCAATAGGAGAGGAGTGCTAGGAAACTATGGAGGTGGTACTTCAATATCCATCTCTTCCCTGGATCTGAAAAATGGCAACTTGAACTACCAATGACTCAAAAAATTGTGACATAGATGCATGAAATGGTTTTGCAAAATAGTTTGTGGAAGGACGCTTCATGACCATAGTTTGCAATGCCTTCAATGAATTATTTGTGAATTGAGTTATGGATAGTATTGTTGGACTGGAAGGCCAATCAGAGTAAATGCAAGCTTCGATAATATTAAAGGGATTTTCAGTAGGCGAGTGCGTCAAAACAAGTGGAATCACGAAATAACAAGTTTTACATGTAACCAATAGCTTTTTTACACGACATTTAGTACCTTTACTTAGAAAACTAATTTAAAGTACTTCATGAAATCAATGATCTCCCAGTATGGTTAGTAACTTTTAATCTCATCCAAAAGTCATTTCGACTTTCAAATTTTACTTCCCAAATTTTATAGGAATGCAGATAAAATTTAGACAATCGGACCGATGGACAATATCACAATTATCCCATCCAAAGGAAGTCAAGATAAGAACAGGAAAACCTTCGGAAAGAAAAAAGTATAAAATCAAGAAAAGCACCCCGCGTGACGTGAACGCGCTTTGGCATCCTTAGATAACAAGAAGGCCAGCAGGCAAACTTGAGTCTTGAACAACAAAAAGCTCTCATCGATTTCTTCTTCTTCTTCTTCTTCTTCTTCTTCTTGATCGCCGCCGATCTTCGTGCTTCCGATTCGAGTGGCCCGATCGTCGGTTCGTTGCTTTCGCCGTTTTCGCTAAGGTTCGCTTCGCTTCTCTTTCCGCCGCGCTCTCTCCGTATCAGTTTCTAGCGAAGTAGCGACGAGGAAGAAGTTCCCCCCCGGTTAGGGTTTTCCGTTCTTCTTTCGACGATGACGATGACGATGACGATCTCCCGCTCGCCGCCGGAGGGTTTTCCAGGAAGTGGTTGCCCGCCGCTGACGACGGCGAGGGCCGTCGGGCTTGCGGCGTTTGGTAGTCGTTCGCGGCGATTGTTAGGGTTTCTTAATCCCGAAGGAATCGGGGGTTTTGTTCCGCCTTGAAGGAGGATCGGGAAATTAGGTTTGATTACTGGAATTTATGTTGAAAAGGCTCGGACGATGCGACGTGGTTGTCGACGTCTACTGTCTCTACTTCCTTTTCTAGAATTTTATTCGCTTCTGCTTCTGCTTCTGGGTGAATTTGATTTGGTTGGAACCGAAACGAAAGAGATGGGAATCATGATGGATGGATGGAGATGTTTATCCATTCTCTTGTAGGTCGAACATTGTTCGTATTGTTGGTGATAAGAGGAATTTGAATGCTTGGGATTGCTGACTACAGCGGACCTTGGCTTTTCTGCAAAGGGATCTTCTTGCCAAGAACGAGTTCTGATGCTTTGAGTTAACTTTGGATAGGTCGTTCGGTTTGGCGATTGATAGCATGGCTATTAAGACAGCAAGGAGTACTGTGGGTTGGCAACAAAATTCAGCTGCTCACTATAAAGCACCAACAAGCCGCAGAAGAGTTTGCACTTTCTGGTTAGCAGGGAAATGCAACCGGAATCCTTGTAGGTTTTCACACGATGCATCTCTTCCGGGCAATGTTTACCATCGAGCTGCAAAGCAGTCGAGTCATATGGCTGAGGATTGCCCTGGGAGGAAGGGCCCTGAATCTAGTCCAGTGAATTCAGCAAGTTCGACTTCTGGAGAGAGAGTGAATCGTCCACAAATAAAAACCCTCTGAAGCCCCAAGAAAAACTATGCAATTTCTGGATAACAGGCAACTGCGTGAAGGGCGATGCATGTCCTTTCTTGCATTCGTGGTTTCACGGTGTTGATTTTGCTATGTTGGCAAAGCTTGAGGGCCATAAAAGGTACCATTTAGAGATTAGTTTTTGCCTTCTGTGTTCTCCAGACTATAGCTGGAGAAAATGTAGTTGCAACTCTAATTTGTTTCCGTCCTTTTTCTAATTAAGATGTCGAAATATCATTTGCCTGTCTGGCATAAAAATGGGTCTGTACTCACCTGATGCTTTTTATGACAGGGTGTTTCTGGGATAGCATTTCCTTCCGGATCTACTAAGCTCTACTCTGGAAGCAAAGACGGAACGGCTAGAATCTGGGACTGTCACACTGGTCAATGTGATCAGGTGATCAACCTTGGAGGAGAAGTTGGGTGTTTTACTTGTGAAGGTCCTTGGGTGTTTGTTGGCCTGCCTCATACTGTTAAGGTGCGCGGTTGGCTGGGTCTACTTTGTCCTTCGTTTTTTTTTCTTTTTATGGGGGAATTCTTGAATTGGTGAACTGCTGAACTCTAATTCATTGCTTCTCTTGTATTTCTTGTAGGCATATAATATCCAGAATGGTGCTAGCTACAATATCAGTGGACCAGTTGGACAGGTCCATGCTCTGGAAGTTGCTAATGACATGCTTTTTGCTGGAGCCCAGGTAATTTATTATTAGAGAGAATTTAATCAATTTAGGTGATTCATCTGTCGTAATATTGTCTAGTCCGTTTCTTTGGAATCTCGTTCCTCTGTGAATTAGCAACATAAGTGATATAAAAGTTGATGCTGAGTGTGAGGGTGGATTTTTGGTTCAGACCTGAAATTCTTGTCTTCTTCTTCTTTATGTGGGGCCCACCTGAGTCAGCATTCATCTGATCACTGACTGCCTCATTTGTTGATCCTTGTGATGAATTGCATTGGCTTTCGATGATTATGCTGAACAAACTTTCTTTCTAGGATGGCACTATCTTGGTGTGGAAAGGAGGTAGTGAGGCTGATCCTTTTCAGATGGCTTTGCCTCTCAGGGGTCACACGCAGGGCGTGGTATCATTAACTGTTGGGCGCAACCGGTTGTATTCTGGTTCCATTGACCAGACCATAAGGGTAAGCTGGCTTATCTTAGATGTCTTGCCCCGTGATTTAACTAGTTGTGTGTCCTGGGAAGGCATGACTTGGCTGTTGGAGTTTATGTTTTCTTTTGCATCACCTCTATTGGTTGCTACGTCCTCTCTGTATCTTTCTGCCGTGCTCTGCTGTAATATCGTCCTGACCCCTCATGTCTTTCTTGTTTTCTTCTCCGCAGGTGTGGGACTTGCACACTCTGGAGTGTGTTCAGGAACTTGTTGGACACACTGACGTGGTGATGTCACTTCTTTGCTGGGACCAGTACTTGATATCCTGTTCATTGGATGCGACAATTAAGATCTGGGGGGTTGCCACTGAAGGAGGCAGCTTGGAAGTTGGCTATACACATCATGAGGACCATGTATGTTGCTTTTTTTCCTTCTTTTTTTTCTCACTCGTGTGGATTAGGGTATTTTGTGGTTGATGATGGTACTGTAGGAAAAAGTCTAGATTATATAGGGTGAAATTGTGTTTTCTTTTATTGTCCTCATACGTGCGAAGTGCATGATCGCAAAGACACGCCTTATTGCTTTCAGTTTTATTTCCGCAGTTAAAATTAACTATATGAATAATGTGGACTGAAGCTTTGTAATATATCCGTACTGTCAAGTACCTTCCATGTGCTTGCTCTATGCGGGGAAGACATGAATTTTCATCTTACACCTGTTGGTGTTTTTGTCAGTTTCTTGCTGTGCTTCTACTCTCATGGAAGTGATGTAGTATCATTTGTTGATGTTGCGAGTATCATTTTGTCCTGCACAGGGTATTCTTGCATTGTCTGGGACGATTGATACACGTGGTAAGCCGGTCCTTCTCTGTGCATGCCTTGACAACACCGTTCGGTTGTACGAGCTCCCATCGTAAGTCCAAATAATTTCTCTAATTGGTTTGACATCCTGTCTCTCAGTGAGACTCTTCTCATCTTCTGCTTGGCTGACTTTGTGCATCGTACACCAGGTTCACCGAAAGGGGCAAGATATTCTCAAGACGAGAAGTTAGGACTCTTCAAACGGCTCCTGGAGGCCTATTCTTCACCGGAGACGCTGCGGGGACACTGACCGTTTGGAACTGGTTGGATCGTCCAAAGAGCCAAAAAGAGCAGCTTCCTCAACCGATGGAGTCATGCTAAGTAGAAGACAGAATCAAGCTATTGACATCGGAGTTCAAATTTCGCAAGGAAGACAATGTCATCTATGCTACGATGCAACTGGGATTGTGATTGAGAGCAAGAAACGGGACGGCTGTAGCTACTTACCGTCTGCCCCGCAATACCAGTTTTGGGCTGTCTTTTTTGTATAGACATTGATTTTTTTGACAGCAACGGCTGGACTTGTATATGATTCCTGATTAGTAATTGAAATGCCTTTTGCTTGTCGAATGGAAACCTTGTTTTTCCTTTTTGAGAGAGTTTACAGTGGAATTCTGATCGTCTTTTTCTCTGTACGTTTGTTAACGTCGTATACTGAATAAGAGATTAAATAGAGGCGCTGAAAATAAATTATGAACAAACTTAACTTCAAAATTGTTGCATATGCTTCTCACTCTGATGAAAAGAAATTCACATCGCGCAGGCTTACTTCTGTATGGATAAAAATTGTTCAATGAGAAACTGATAAATGACTTCATAAGCTTGTGACACTCCATGTACCTTTGAACGTGGAAAGAGAACTCGTACGTTACACACTACTATTCAAGTGAATAAATCTTATAAATTAAAACTGATACACGGTAAGTAAAAAAAAAAAAAAAAACTGATACACGGGATTTCATTAAAGCTTATGAAACTAATAAGAAGCTCCCTCTTCAAAGGCATCAATCCATTAAACAATTATGAGAGTGTATTAACTCAGCAAAGCGATTTAAGAGGAATGCAAAAATGTGAAAATTTGTAGACTTTACATTAGGAAAATTACTAGTTAATATATTAATAACGTACCTTTACATGTATTATCGCATATGTATTAGTATCATTTGGGGTTATATCCCATTGAGGATAGAACAAATCAGACAAAAAAATGTATAAACTGGACACAAGCTGCTTGAAACTTTAAATTAAAAAAAAAAATTACTTAAACGTATGTATAAGGAAAAAAAAAATTAGAAAACAAGATCTTAATTATAGCTTCTTCTTCACGAATTTTTAATTTTTTTTTTTCAGTTTAGAGTATGTAGATTTCCTCATTTTAGCGTCGTATTGTTTAAAGGTCATTCTCATTTAATCCTTTAAATTGCTAAATTAAAACTCGAGATCATTTCTTTCAGTCCAATAAACATGAGATTTAGATAGCCCACAAATTTGTATATTATCAATGCAATATTTTTACTTTGACTTAACACAGTCGAAAAAATTTATTTATTTCATCGATTAAGCATTTTGGTGAATAAATTAATCTTTTATTTGGAAATAGTAGAAGTATAATTAATTGGTCATAAAGCAGTCTCAAAAAGAAAATTCTTGAAATCATTAAAATGAATGCCAATGCGATCTCAAAATGAATATGAATGCATAAAAAAAATTGTTTTTGCAAACTAGCCCTTGAAAGATGTAGATAAATGACAATAACTAAAATTGAAGGCTTTCTCTCTCTTTTTGGTGTCAAAATTGAGCCTGATGGTTTTGAATGATTTCGTTCAACATTTGACTAATCTTACTTCCTACAATGGCAAGAACACTAAAGTATGAGACCAGTTGTCGGTGTGTTTTACAATGACAAGTGCCATCTCTTTACCTTCTCGTACTCTATATATCCAATTTAGTAGAAAAGATCCATGATCGTTGCTTAATGTCTCTGCACTCTTTACCATATCAATAAATCAATCATCATTTCTAATCTATAGGCTAGGAAATGAACCAACTCTAGCAAAACGTTTTATTATGTATTATCATGGTCATCTTTGAAGGAATGCACGCAGGTTAAGTCATTACAGTGCATCTTTTATTACCAAAAGACTTTTTGATCTTCGCAAATGCTTCTGTACCATGGATTCCAAGCCCCATTGCTTGAAGGCATCTTTAAAGGTAGGACATATTAACGTTTTACTATGTATTATCATGGTCATCTCAAAGGAATGCGACCGCAATTCCAAAATTAATAGCGTGCATTAAAAGTAAAATTGAACTTGTATTATCATGGTCATATTTATATCGGTTGATAGTTATGGTATAAAGTTGCTTTTTTCGTCCTACCATTTGTTGGACACAAAAAGAATTTTAAATTTGCATCGTCAATTCATATTGCATCAACATAACTAACACTATCTAAAGCAATATAAGCAATTATCCAATTCATCAATTGAAAAAAAGAAAAAAAAAGCATTACAAGAGATAGTCAAGCTTTCAGTCAAATTGCCAAGGGAAGACCGAGTAAGCAGCTACTTTATAATCTCTCGTCTTTTTCTTAAGAAGAATGGCCAATTAAAGTGCCAAATTTGACTCCAAATTAGCTCGAGGAGTTTACGAAGTTCAAATTACTAAATAAAGCACAAACAAATGAGTGAAAACAACAAGCAAATTGTATAAATTGAATTAGAATGAATGGCTTACATTCTCGGAGGCTATGTTTGCTCAATGAGTGAAAGTGAACATGAACTGCGAATAGGGATGACTGTATTATGTTTAGAAGTTAAAAAGTTTACAGATACATATGGGAAAGCTTTTATAATCAAAGATGAGCATCGGAATTGCAAAACCTAATCTAACTCGAATTCCAAATTCAAAGTTCTATTCTAAATCATCTTATTACAAATGATCATCCCTTCTCCATATCTTCATTATCAAAATATGATGTATTGCTACCATTTAGTTCTTATTGTATCTTTAAATAGACTAGTCAATGAAGAATCGAAACATGGTTTGTAGAGGTTTCCCTCTAACAGTCCATGACCAACAATCTCACCATGACGAGAAATGGAATGACTTTTATTCTCGAACTTAAACGTATTAAGTTTCTAGTAAGACTAAGAACATTAATTGTATCAACTAAATCCAAATTGAAACCACCCTCCATCCAATACCAAACAGAGAGTGCTAACAGCTTCAACTTGAACGTTTTCTCCATTTCCCGTGATAATGCTATGGTCCCCTTTATTTAGATTCTTCCTTGAAAAGTATCCCTACAATGAATTAGTTATGTGTAGAGTCGCACCCGTATCAATCCATCATGTATTTAAAGGAGCATCAACACTGTAGAACTCATAACAAACATGACTTAATTAAATATTATTTTTCTTTTCCAACCACTGTCGAAATTTTGAGCATTCTTTCCTCACATGTCTTTTAACTCTACAAAAATGACACTTAGGACCACCCGATCCTTTTGAACCAGAAGGACCTACCCTGTCAATCATAAGGTTAGGAGTACCCTTGTTTCCATAATTGCGACCCTTGCCATATATATTTCCTTTCCCTTTATTCAAAACAGAGGTAATTAGGTGAGCACCGTCAAGTTGTTTGAATTTTAGCCTCTCTTCTTCTTAGACACACATAGAAATTAGCTCACTCATCTTCCATTTCTCTTTTTGCGTATTCTAGTTGATCTTAAAAGGACCAAACTGTGCATGAAGAGATGTCATGACGAAGTGAATAAGACTTGAGTAGCCATATCATTCATCTGCATCATGTGCTCACGAACACCATTGATTCCATTATATTTGAGGGTAATCAGTTTGGAAATAAGAGCGATAGCTTGTGCCTTGGAAGTGCCCTCATACTGCTCCTCAATGTGAGCTTAGGTTTGTCGGGAATGGTTCCCCGGATAGTGGTCGTTATGGAACCTTTCATAATCATCATATATTCTATGGCTAGATCGCTCCTACTTTTCATGAGCAGTTTTCAGCTCATTTGAGCTTTCAACTATGAGTTCAGGCATAGTCCAAATCCATGACCCCAAAAATGAGACTTATTTTCTCTTTCCACTTCTTGAAATTTGTACTACTCGATTGTTCAATAGAGGAAAGATAACTTGTAACAGCAGCAAGATTGTATGCTATATCAAAAAAAATTAATTCATGCACATTACTACTTTTAGAAAATCCACAAAAAATAAATAAAATAATTCAATTCATCATCACAACAAAGTGAAAAATAAACAGTTCATTTACATAGAATGATAAAATACACAAAACCTTATCAAAAGAAATCCAAAATTATCTATAGCCTTATGTTGGGCCGACTTTAAACACTTAAATTGGATTCTTTCATAATGTACCAGCAAATTTCTTGAGGCAATAATAAATCAAATTAAATCACCACTGGGCAGAATTAATTTGACTTGTATATTAGCAATTTATTTGCTTATCAGATTATCATTATACTCAAAATTAAATATCTTAACTTTTCGTTGGGCTAGTTACGGATTTAATCATGAGCATAACATAAGACTTTTTTTTATCATTATATAAATCTATTTAAAGCAATAATCTTCCATTGGGCCGATTATTGCTCAAATAGTTTAGAACCGCAATAAAGAATAAAAATATATACTTGACACGATTTACATAACCCAAGCCATTAACAACATTTGTTTTTCAAAATACATGTGTGCCGAATAAAAGAGAAGGTAACAACACAAAATTAGGTTATTCAATGGTTAGATCACAAAATGATAACCAGAATATACGAAAATATTTATTGATTTCAAATGTTTTGTTAGTAAAAACTCAAAACCATCTAAATCAAATACATTATTTGCATAAGGTATTAATTTTTTTAATTATCATTATATATTTATTCCATCATCAACGAAATACTATGAATCTATCATAAAGGGGTGAAAGATCATAATAAACATTATAACCATATTCATGCATTAAATAAACCAACGCTCTAATCCTACGTGTTAGAATAAAAGGATCTTTCAATCACATAAACATGATATGAAATTAATAAATAGAGCATACCTGAATCAAACGTCGTCATTATTAATCGAACGAGTAAGAAGATGTGTTCCCGTGAGTATGAATCTTCACCACTCTCCTCTATTGATCCTTTCGATGAGTGTGTATTTTTCTCTCTTCAATTTTGTGAAAATAGCATAAGCATGATAATGGAATGCATTCGTTCTCCACCGACAATAGATCTTATAGATAGTGATAGGACCAACCTTAGAGCTGCCAAATGTTAACCTTCCATCAAGATTTAAGATATGAATTCTACATGCCTAATTAGATGTCAAAAATACATTGCCCATAATATATATTACTAAATTGGGCATATATCAAATATTAGATAATAGACCTAATAAGCCACATTAATGGGTTGGACCTCGTAAAGTCCAATAGAAAATAGTTGTGGAATACGATGTCCTACTATTTATTGTGCTTAGAAAAATAGCCGGCGCTAATCCTTTTTATCCAGCTTTGAATGAGAGGTTTGCAACAAATATGTCTCTCTAGATTGTATAAGATGTGACATCCCAGATTTTCGACCCTATTTTCTACTGAATAAATCGGGCATTTCATTGACGTGTCTATAGGGCTATTCTCAGAGCTGATCACTCTTGAGATAACTAGATTATCTGGGAAAATCATTAAGAATTTTAAGGCAAATAGACTTGAGAATTCAACCATGAATAGACTGCTCGACCGTGTTCATCTACTGAGATCATTACGGCACATACGTAAATTGATTAGAGATCAAAGATAAGTCTGTTTGACGAAGATATGTGGCTAATCGTGGGTGACACCACTAAATTGAAAAATTCTTGTCAGCCGGCACTAGACTGATTTTCTTATTGTTTTGGTACCTTGTATCTGTATTTGAATCCTCGAGATTTCCATGACAATCAAGAGTCGCCAATGAGTCAAGTGGGTTCATTGTGGCTCGAAGAAAATCGACCACGGGTCATTTGCACTTAAAAATTTCTGAAAGCTACCCGATAGCCTAAGTCACGGTAAAAACGCACCAAGTGAAATTAACCTCGAATTGAAGTCCGATTTCAGAAATTAAAGTTTATATCATGTCATAATAAATTCTAGGAGTATTGACTCATTCTCAGAAGATTTTTTTGACACATGACACTTTTTGGGAAAAAGTCGTTGCCGGGTTGTTTTTGTGCGGAAATTGCTAAAGATGGTTTTTGGTTGCAAAATTGGGAAGCAAGATGGATACATGGGTAAAGAAAATTATCAATGGAAGCATTGAGACATCAATTGAATTTATTAGAGGCCAAATGGGATTGGATTGTGATTGAGACTAAGCCCAATTGAAGAGGAAACCTTTGAAATTCGTAGCCCCATCCATCACCACTTTTGGACCCCTTCAACTTATCTTCTAGAAGTGTTTTGGTGGAGGATTTGCAGCCATGGGATGTTGGCTTGGTGGACAAGCCTTTTTTTTTTTTTTTTTTGGTCAGTCATATTTTATTCATACTCTACACTCACTCTCGGACTTTTGCCCCGCTCTTGTAGGGCGTGGGAGTCGAAACCCACTCCCGAAACTTACGCTTCCCCACCCCATCCCCGAGAAGGTGGGGATTTGAACCCTCACCTCCCCTTCCATGTTGGAAGGGTGCCACCGGCGCGAATCCGGTGGTTGGTGGACAAGCCTTTAGGAGACAAAATTGTGGAAAAAGCAAGCCAATGGGGCCCTCCAATTCTATCCTCTCCCTCCCTCTCTCTTATCTCTTCCCTCATCTCTATCCTCTCCCTCATCCTCTCTCTTGGTTGGCCAAAACCTCCATTCCCCCTCCATATTCGATGCCACCAGCAGCAGAGGAGAAACCAGCAAGCCGCCGGACTGTTTTCCTCATTTATTTTCACTTTTGCCGGTTTCCGCTCCAGCTGACCTTTTGGCAAAGATCTGAGTTGAAAGTGTCTTCCCAGATAAATCAGCGAACGAGTCACCCATCGCCATGAAGAGGACATCCAGACTGTTCCAAAGAGCCCAACCTCAGCCCGAACTAAGCCGCCGACCGTCCTGTACGGCCGCTGCAAGTCGCCGATCGCTGGTCCGCCAGTTTGCTGCCCGCCTGTACTGTTTCGCGTTTTTCTTCATCTTTCTTCCATTCCAGCCTTTTCTTTGCCTATCCCAACATCTAATAAGATCCCCCAAGACCCCCGGAACCGTTTCTTCACTATTCGGCCGCCGGTTGCCTCACCATGCCTTCCATCGGTCTTGCTTTGCCTAACCGAGTTGTTTGCTTCTGTTTTCAGCCAAGAACAGACCAGGTTTTTGTGGGTATCGCAATGACTTCAAGGCCCCTTTTTAGGTGCTTGTAGGCCTCGGTTCCTAGGCCTGCTTTTGTGAAAAGCGTTACTCGCGCTGTTCCCGTCGAATTGATCCGACTTGCGCGTTATTCCGGTGAGTTTAACTCACTAATCCTCGATTAGTTTCTAATAATTCTTAAGGATTGATTAGTGTTAATTAAGTAGGATTATGTGGTTAGATTAAAGTAGATTAGTGATTATTAGTTAATTGTGGTGCATATTAGGAATGTAGTTAGTGCATTTAGCTAGAGGATAGTCTATAGTATTTATTGAATGCATCCTGGGTTTTTTACCGACCCGTTTCGGGTTTCAATTAGGCACTACGGGCCTAAATTGGATTTTTAGTATTTATTTATTCATTTTCGAAATTAATTTAATTAATTATTTATTTTCCAAAAATTCAACCGGGATGGTCGGTGACCAGAATTTCGTGCTGATCATCGTGGTACAGTCCGTTTATTTATTTGAGCTTTAAATCATGTCAAATTGATTTAATGGTGCATTTTTAAGGTATATTCTTAAATAATGCAATTTTGGCTATGTGATTGAGAATTGGTCAGGTATCGGTTATCAGTATCGAAAGTGAGTTGGTAAATTACTTGGAGAATGCATGTGGCTTGGTGAATTGGAATGTCACCTAGAAAAGACATGTGGCTCAGTAATTGGATATGTCATCTTGGTGAAAAGGTAACTTTAGAGAATGCACGTGGCTAGGTGACAGAGTATGGCATCGTAAAATGGGCGCATGGCTCGGTGATTTGATACATCACTTTAGCGAACTTGTGTCTAAGAGAATGCACGTAGGCTCGGGCATTGTAAAAAGGGCACGTGGCTCGGTGAATCGATACATCACCTTGGCGAAAAGGGTCACCTAAGAGAATGCACGTGAGCCCAGTGAGTAAGTATGTTGTCTTGGAAAATGAGCACGTGGACTTGGGGACTTGGTATGTCATCCTGAGGTATTCACGTGGGCTCGACGACGGGATATTCCATCGTGGGGAATGTGTGGTACGGTTTGACATGTAATCGACTAGTTCAATTGATCGACGGTTCGATTGATGTTGATTTATTTGGGTGCCTATTTGAATTGTGCTGATTTGCAAGTTGGGACTAAGGCCAAGGTAAGTCTTCTGACTTGTGTTGTGCATAAGTAGCCCTAAGGTCTATATTAGTTTACTAATCGAGTCTTAGGGGTAGAACTCACCGAGATGTTGTCTCACTGGTTAATATATAACCATTTTAGGCCTCTAGATGGCACCTCCGCCTCCTCGTCCTCCTATGCATTTTGGTATTCCAGAAGAGATCACGAGGAAGCGTACGACTTTCCGAAACACCCTCACCCGGAAAAGGGCGGTGTACGTTTTGGTAGAGTCCAAAGTCTGGGTTGATGTGGGTAGAGATGAACTGGTGCCTCATGAGTATCGATCATGGTATCGCCACTACCATGATGGGCGAAGAGAAGGTCCCATCCCGGAAGGTGATGTGCCCTTGTACGTTCGGAGGCAGCATTCGGGCTAGGGACGACAGACCCTCAGGGTGGGTTAGTAGTGGACACTAGGGATCCCAAGCTCGAGGGCGATCCTAAGTCACCAATTTATTCAATTGAGGGCGCTAATTGGAGCAAAGAGGAACGGGAAATCGTTGAACCGGATGAGCCTGAGGAGGAGGAATTGGAGGAGGATTAGGAGATGGAAGACCCTAATGAGGAGCTTGATGAAGAAGAAGAGGAGGATCTTGAGTACGACCCGGATGAGGATTGAGACCCCATCCTGTTTCGCAAATTATGAGTTTTGATCGGTGTACAGTAGATAAGACTCGTGAATAGTATTATATTATATACTATATAGTTTGTTTTTGTAAAAGTGTGGTTGCAGTTTTCAGTTATGAAAAATATGACTTTACTTTTCTATCCCATTATTTTATTATCTGGGGATTTACTATATGCTTCCGCATGCGCATTAAAATGAAAGGGTCGGCGATGCATCCTGCGACGTCGCTATTAATCGATCAGGTGAGGGATAGACGCGTGACGTAAGAGATGCAGACTCTGGGCAATTTTTAAATCACCCCCCTTCTTCAATTACCCTCCTTATTTCACATAATCACTTGAACTCCTTATATCTCATCCTCTTATGGCACAATTTTTTTTTTCTGTCAAAACACTAGAACCATTTTATTCATCCACAGCAGTATTACATAAGTGTTGATGACAAGAGTCAATGTCAAAATTAAGTGAAATACTACATCAATTACGACTTGGCTAAACTAAGCTTAAATGCTAATAAAGCGACTCAAATGCAACCAAAAATCACTTGTCCAAAGCAATTATTCAAAGCTATTCGCAACGTGGCACTTGAGCATGCAACATGGTCATGTGCTAAATCTCTCACCTAAACCCCGTTCCAAGTGAGCTTATAGTAAAAAAAAAAAAGGAAGATCTTTCTAAGTACTAAGACCCACAACTTGTCCAACGCAAAATCGAGTCGAAAACCAACAAAATTTGGCCTGATATTCGCTAGATGATCACTATTCATTATGCACGAGAAACTTCAAATTGGTTTTGGACAAACCACAAGCTCAAATCAAATTCCTTAAAATTCTATAACTATACAACACCTTAAACTATCAAAAACCCTTTTGCTCAAAAAAAAAAAAAAAAAACTATCAAAACCCCATAATTTCTCAGTTTAATAACTCCAAAATCGAACTTTGAAATTCAAATTTCACTTATTTCCGAATTTAAGTCCTAATTCCAAAAACTATTCTGATTATAGGAACGAAGGGTTTGAATACTTACTGGGCACCGCAAAGTGTCCGGTGTACATGGAATCCATTTGTATCGTTCTTCTTCCTATTCTCCTTTCTCTCTTTTCTTTCTTTCCACTCTTTTCTCTTTCCTTCCCGTGCGTGTGCTTTTTTCCCTTTAATAGCTGAACATCCACTTTTCTTTTCATTCTCTTTTCTCTCTCTTTTATTTTTTGTGGGACTCATCACTTTGACTAAGTTAAAAAAGCAATTCTTACGAGCTTAAACTCAAGCAATAATTTTATAGTTTGACAGGGCAAAAGAAAAAGTAAATTGAAGCCCAACCGAGAGTCTGCAAGAAGAAAATAAAATTCACCAACAAGGATCGAGGAGTCTGTCCCGACACTATCGAATGATGAAGAACATCAAGAGTCAAGGAAAGGGGAGAGATTATTATCTCTATGAGATGAAAATGTGTGAATGAAGTTCACCGTGTAGATCGGATTCTCAGTTAGGATCTTCAAAAGCACCATGTCAAATAATATAAATTTCACATAATGAACTATATGAATCATATTCAGGCACCGCTTGATCATTCCAAAATAATGTCGATAGTAATCATCCTTCCAATAGAGAACACAATGATATGGTAGATACTATCAAATATTGTTACCAGAAGAATATGCAGTAGAGGATTGTGTAATTTTTATATATAAGAGGACATGAACCTATTTATAAGTTTTATAAGATAAATATCTAACGTAAGATAATACAATATCAATTATAATTAATTAGAATCAATCAAGCATATGCACAAGCGAAATAATACACACTTTTGAGGGATATGAAAAATCAAGGAAAATATGAGAAATCTTGGGCTAATTCCATAGAAAAGCATCAACTTAAGGTCGATGGACAAATTTGACCAAAACTTTTTTTTGTCTCATGAAAATGCACAAACTTTAGGTCGAGAGACAAATTTGGCCCAAACTTTTTTTTGTCTTGTAAAAAAGCACTAACTTTAGGTTAAGTGACAATTCTGGCTCCAAATTTTATTTTTTTTTGTCTCATAAAAAATCACAAACTTTTACTCCTATCCAAAATCTAACCCCTACCATTAACTTTCTATTTGAAGTTAACCATATTTCAGGAGAAAAAGTTCTAGCCGTGAAGAGCACTATGCCATACATCATCGATAATTGAGTCTAGAACATGCTTTCAAGTATTGTTATCGATAGAAATAGTCGATGCATCATATTCATACTATCAAAGTTGAGGAAATATAGACATATGGAAAGTCTTGTCCTTTTATTAATTGGTTTTATAACAGACTAATTGGTAATAATCTTACAATTTAATTGATCACACTGTAATATCCATAAACTTATCCGTTTAACATACGTAAACATCATGCATCGTTAATTCAATGAAATACTAAATTTTGCATTTAATTTGTAAATAATTAACTTAATTTGTAATCATCATTTAAATATATTTAAGATTACATTTTATTAGTAGCGTACTAACATAGGGAAGGAATGAAATTAAACATTCCTTGCTCGTTAAGGTCTACTCTCATTGGATTCTCCAGTTAAAAAGGAAAAATCAACAACAGGGCAACTCCCTTTAAGGAAAGGATTGACTTGGGGTGGTCAATTCACTTTCTCCATCTCTCTCTCTCTCTCTCTCTCCCGCTCACGCCTCACCAAAGCTTCCCCTGTTCTTTAGCTGTAAGAAAGCTAACGATCACACACTGCACTCCACTCGGAAATCACCGAAGCGGACCGCGACCTTCGAAGCTCTTCGCTCATGGCGGTCCCCTCCACATAGGCCCATCCGCTCGTGAGTTCGCCTCTGTCCTCAGTCCCGGCTCTCTGCAGTTCTCTGTAGCTTTGCTTTGTCGTCTAGTTTGAGGCGTCGACTAGAGCTCTGGTTCATGAATTTTACTGATGCCTTTGCGTTGGTTGAGCTAGAATGTGAATAGAAACTCGAGTTCGGGTTACGGTTGAGTAGGACTTGTGTGCTTGTGGTTTTGTTGTGGCTGAAGAAGTGAAGCAGTGTGCTGCTGTTGACGTGAAATGCTGGTTCTGTCCTTCGTTTCTCTTTTGGGAGGCTACATATTTGTTTAGATTGTACGGCTTTCGTTAGCATCCATTTGCTGGGGCTTGAAGAAGTAACCTTAAGGCTTAACTAGCGTAGTTGCTAAGCAGTTAAAAGCTAGTACGAGGAGTGTTGCCTTTTCTTTAGTGGGATCTCTCGTCCTGTCTCTCATGCTTGTCTGTTGTTTAGCTTTCTTTTCGGTTTCTTTTCTTTTTACTGATGGATGGATGTCTTCTCCTCTTTTTATCTTTGTTTTCCTTTTTTCTGCAGCGTTTGTTGGAGATGGAGATTTCACTATTCACTTCAACCTGTGGAGGAGCACAATAGTTTGGAAAGCACAATAGTGCCGCCTTGTGCAGTGATAGGCCATTGAACCATGTAACGGCAAAGAGAGCAAAAATCTAGGTGTTAAACTTTTGGCAGATTTGGAATCTTATTTGCAGGACATCAACGATAGAGTTTGGATTTTCGAGAATGGTGAACGTTGTGCCAGCACTGGAGCAAGAGGCTGAGGAGAAGATTGGTGAAAAACAGTTGGAGGTAGCTGGACTGAAGGAAACATCGCCTGCATGTCATACTGCAGAGGACAGGGATAAGCTTTTGCATGTTCCATCATCACTGTTGAATGAGGAGAATACCCAACAGGACTCCATTTTAGTCGTCTCAAACCTTCATAAAGAACATGACAGGAATTCGGATTTTCTGAGGAGCCGTATAAGTGAAGTGAAAGAGCAGCTAGTAGAACTCAAGAAAGAGGTAAACAACGTTAAAGGTGGAAATCGTTGTGGGAGGATTAATTCAGGTGATGAGTTGGTAGGGTCGGATGGTATCTTGCTGGAGGAGGTGTCTGAAAGACTGATCGGCGTGGACAGTACTTTCGATGCTCCCCAGAGTACACTAGATTCTTTCTTCAGCCAGCTAAAGGATATGGTTCACATATCTAAGAAGTCACTTCGTGAGATGCAGCAAAAATGGGAACTTAGAGCAGAAATCGAGGCCATTGTGATGACCAGCTACATCAGGAGCCTCCACAGTGAATTTGAGAGGAAGTTTTGGGACCTTAACACTTATTCTCACGGTTGTGAAAACCCCAGTTCCCTGAAGAAGATAAAAGAAATAACAGCTCCTCTACGTGAGGAACTGGTTATGCTTTCTAATCTGTTTTCTGGCAATGATAATGGGCAGCTAATTTCTCAAGTGTCCTTGGAGGATGGTGAAGAGTGTTTGATTAATAAAAGAACTGATCACTTGAACCAGAAACTGTCAAAGAATTTGGATGATGAGCTGATGATCACCATGCCAGAGAATTTGGACCCAGTGCAACTAAAAATATGGGAACGGATGAATGGATTTGTTATTTCAAGACTGAGATGACCAAAATGAAAAGATACCATGAGTCCAAGGCAGAGAAGATGACTGAGGAGTATTTTTCTCTCAAGAGAGAATACTTCAAAAAATACTTAATGAACCTTCATTGACCGTCAGAAAGGACAAGGAATTTGAAGGATTGAAGAGAAAAATCTCTGATGTGATCTCGAAGTTAGATGACATTTTGAGGGAAAGTAACAGCGTACCTCAATCTAATGGAGATGCTGGCAGTTTTGGCACTATGAGGGCGAGATTGGAAGATCTTCTGGCTGAAAATCACCAGCTAAGAAGCGTTCTTTCTGATATGGCAAAAAAGGTGATGTCTCTTCTCTCACAAATATCTGATCATGCAAAGCAAATCTCTTCTCATTCTTCCACTGAGGCAGAACTGTTGGAAACGATTGGTAATCTCACGTGTAAATGGGAAGATGCACAAGTTGAAGCTTCCATTTATAAAGAAGTGTACAATTGTATTGTCAAGGAGATGATGGCACACATGCACTATATATCTGGCAATTTGTATAATCAGAAAAATATCAGGGAAGATGTTCATGAAATTGCTAATGTTGCTGAATGTTCGTGCCAATATGAATTCGAGAATTTAAATACGGAGAATGCCATTTTGCAAGGGTTGGAAGGAATGATATTTGCAGAAGTTTTGAAAGATGCTAAGGAGAAATTATGTCACTTGAATTTTTCATATATTAATGAAATAAAGCTCCGAGTATCACTTGAATGGGAAGCAACGGAAAGAGAAAGATCACTGGAATCGAAGATTTCAGAAAACGAAAAAAGCTAAAACAGGAGGCAACACAGTTGGCAGTGTCGGTGGAAGAAAAGGAGAAATTAGCTCAGGAAACAGCTGGGAAATTGTCTATACAGATGGAAAAATGTGAAATGATTTCTCAAGGGCTTGAACACTTGAAAGCTGAATTGAGTAGACAGCAAATCCTAATTGCAAAGATGAATAAAGAATCAGAACTCATGAAAGGTAACCTTGCTCAAGGACTTAAGCAAATTAAAGTACATGAAAGGGAGTTTAACAATCTAAATGAGAAGTTAGACTTAGCAGTCGAAGAGTTGATCAAAGCTAATATAGAGAAAGAGTTGCTTTTGGCGGCTAATCAAGAGAAGGAGAATGCTCTACAGTTGCTTAGAAATAAAGAAAGAGAGAACTTGGAACAGCTTGAGCTAACGACGCGAACTGTCTATGAATTGCTGAAGAAAGTAGCTGACTTTGAACAGAGCATATCAGAAAATATTCAGGGGAAAAACATGAGGTACGCACTGAAATTCCTCCTTTATTGTTTACCTCTATGACACGTACGGTTCTTTAAGAAGCTGCTATAGAGGGCTTCGTGTGGTTTATCTTGTTCCTTAGCAAAATTCTTGATTCTTTCAGTGCATTTTCTAGATTATATCTAGTACTGTAGAATAACTATTCTTTATCGTTCTTTACCAAAAAAAAAAAAAAAAAAAAAAAAAAAACTATTCTTTATCGTCCAACCTTATGTTATATGTGCTTGACCTGTAGGATTTACATTATTTACAAAATGTCCTAGAGAGAAAGGAATAAGTTTGTCCAACGATAGATATTCTTTCTCTGGCTTTTGGAACAGTCAAGTTGATGATTCCTTAAATATTGCAGAAGTAGGGGAGAAAGGCTGCTTTATGTATGTCTTTTAGGGCATGGGCCTTATTGTCTTTGGCATTATGAACTAGGTTTTGATAGTTTGATGGGAAGTTAACCTGGCATATCCATTGTCTGTATCACCCATCACATCTCTGAGCGTGGACCAGCACATGCCACCTAAGGTTTGAAGAGCTATTTCCCACTAAAGCTTACCTATCCTTGCGAGGGGCTGCCTTTCGGCAAATAGATTTAGAAGTATTTGTTCAAATGATGATATTAATTTGTCATTGAAAAGATGGCTCGAATATATAATCTTTTCAACTAACGAAGAGAAGGTTTATCGATCAAGAGCATGGGCTCTCTCAAATTCATACCACGCGTGATACGGGATTTTTTTTAAAGTTTCTAACAACATGAGTATTCTAGGAGTAATCACTAACTTATTGGGTTCGGTTGGAAATAAATCGAGACAAAAGAATATCGTCTCGATTCTTATGCAATCAGAGATTGATGATCGGGGACTTGATTGCATTAATATACCCATTAATGCCATTTTGGTACCTAACTCGAAAGTATGTTATCTAAGTGACTATTTACTTTTGATTACCCATTAAACCTAAAGGTATCAATTCATTAAGTGAACATGCAGCTGTTTTTGTCGTTCATTATAGTCTAAAGCTAATCATATCCTACTCTAGGAAATGAATTAACAATCAATTTATTGAAAGGTAGTACATGAATAAAACACTCAAGGAGTCAAAAGTGGTTTAAAAAGTAAATGCGAAAACAAAAATCCCGATATAAGTCAGACAAAAATATTACATGGCCTCATTATTGAGCCTCAAGACATATTCCTCGAAAGCTTGCTATTGGAACTAAGGCAAACCCAATTCTAATGACATGATTAAAGTAAAGCCTAGGTTAGGCTACTCTAATCATTTATTTGTAGTGTGAGGCCAAGTCTTAATTGATTTTATTAGCAAAGTCTGCGCTAAGTATCCTAAGATATCTAAGCTAGCCTAATTAAAACTAATCTAGGTTACTACAAGAAATTAAGATCGGAGCGAACATTGGTCTTCCACCTTCCCTGGTTCTTCTCAGCTGCCACCTCTCAGATCGTCATCGATGAGTGTCGCTTTGCAATCAAATCATTCATCAACATCATCCAGGGCATGTATTCAAGCAAAACAAGTCATCGGCAAGGTCCACCACATCAATTTGATGTTCAATTGATTTAAAACTGAGTTTGAGATTAAGCATACATGTCGATCAACCCAAGTCACCACCTAATCCTCTAACGATTTGTTTAATTAAAATTAACAACAATTGACCTACCACTTGCATTCGCAATGCAATGAGTTGGTTGTGTTAACCCAAGCCGATTAACATGTATCACGAGCTTAGGCCATACAATCTAGAAATCACATGCTAAAGACTAAGTAATCATGCATTTAGGGTTAGGGCCTGTTTGGTGACATTTTTGTTTTTTTATTTTTTTGTTCCCAGAAACAGAATTCTGTTTGTATACTAGTTAATGTTTTTATTCTTTAAAATAAATCAGCGGCTAGGGAACAGATTTGGAACAAAAATATAAAGTAAAAAAACTATTTTTTTCTCGAAAACAAAATAAGAAACAAAATCATTTTAGGGAAATAAGTTCAGTGTAATCTAAAATCTAAAACTTAAATCCTATATTTTAAACCCTATAGCTCAAAAGGTCTATGTAAATGTTTATTAGCATATCTAAAAATTTTAAACCAATGGAATTCTCTGTTGCTATTTCCAACTTTTAAATTTTTACCAACTATTATGTATGATTTTCAGAGGCCATTTTAGAATATCTTAGTCAATTAAGTCCTTATAAAAGTCCAATTTTATCCAAACATGAATTGTTAAGTCTCCACTAACATTTCTATTATTAAATGAAAAAAAAAATTGGGAATAAATTTTTTTATAATTGTACCAAACATATTTATGTTATTTTACAATTTTAAGAATAGAAATTTTGCAATTACCACGTTCAGGAATATAAACAAAAAAAAAATATTTTTGAATTGAAATTGTTCTTGAAAATAGAAACATACCCAAATAGCCTTGGACAATCAACAATTAAGTGAACTAAATTGGATCATTTATCCATTGTTACTGATTCTGGCCAAATGTGTTTGGGTTCAATTAAGCGCCCTAATGATCTACCCGTTGTGTGATCCTTACATCATTGGAAAGCCCATGGATCGATTTTAACTTTCATTTAGACCACTTGACCCGATTTGATCGACCCGAATTTGACCCGACAACCGAACCTACTCCAGATTTGACCCGGTTCCGATTTTAAAAATACGGGGAAAATAGTTAGAAATTTCAAATTTCACGGGGAGTTATTTCGAGGAGTTCGAAAAGAATTTTATGTTTTGAGATTTAGCAAATGAGGACCCGAACTATGGGAAACTGACGGGTTTTCCCAAGGGACTCCTTTGAAAACAGTTTCCTAGGCCACAACCCGACCTTCTCCGAATTTTACAAATTGATCCCCATAAATTTTATATCCATGCCCCCAAACTTTCCAGTATAATAAATTAGACCCCAGTGAACAAAATTTTACGTTTGAGTTCTTTCAGAAAAGGCCCAAGACTATGTGAACTTTGCAAAACAAAATCGGTTCATGCGGACTCCAGAAAAACCACTGGGTTTGATCGTCTTCTTGGCGTGGCATCATACCGACCAAACGAAGTTGGAATTTTATGAAACTGGTAACATTGAAAAGCTTGCAATCTCAGCTTCAACTTTGATGAGAGAGTTTGTCCAGATTCCGAACACAAAAAATGCTAAAAATCGGAGAAGGGACAAAGGTCAGGAAAATCTGAATTTTCTGGATAAATATTTTGAATCTTCAAACTCGAACAAATCTCAAACTTAGGCTGCCCAAGTGATTTCTAGCCACATTCAAGTGATTTCCAGAAACTTAGGCTTCAAAGTCCAAATATGAACGCACAAAGTTTAAACGTACAAGGATAGGTTTGGCCATACTGAACGCACAAAGTTTAAACATGAAATTTCTTGGAATTTACCCTATCCATTTCAATTTCTAGGCCGGTTCAAGGTTGATTGACCAATTCCTTCACGTCCTAACTAGGAAATTAGACATAGATCGAAGTTTGTACTCTGATTCTAACCTATGTTCAATATCTAGCATCCTAGGACGATCCTTAAAAATTTTGAACTAAAATGAGATATTGTACCTTGATTTGAGCGTCGATCAGAAACAGGCCGGCACGAGGTGCTCCAGTAGAAGGAGGGGGCACCAGCCATGGCTGGCCAGACTTTGGCCGTTGTTTCCGGGCCAGGTCAACTTTGGTCAAACCGGGTATACTTGAAGTCAACTGTGCCTTAAAACAACACCCGAGTTATGATTGTAATTTGTAATGCTTTAACCCAAAATTGGCAAAATAGGCTTGAAATTATGGTCGATAGTGTTCCCAGGATCAAATGTTGTAAAAAAAAAAGGAAAAAAAAGAAAACTTTGAAAATATCTGGAAATAGATGAATTTTGTATTTTGGCCATTGAAAGTCAAATCGTCGGTTTGGCCGGAAAGGTCAAGTTACAATCATTTTTTTTTCTGAAAAATTGGCAATTGGGAAACAAACTATCTAAGAAATTGAAACTTTCTAAGCTATTAGAATTTTTATGAAATGTTGACCTAAGGTTGACTTTTCAGGGATTTGATAAAAATGGAAAAACCAGTAGTCAACTTTCGATTTTTCTAAAGAAAATGACATCTGAGGACTCTTGCAACTCTTTTTGCCCAGGAAACGGGCCCATCGCAATCGGGAATCCTCAATCTCGATTTTTTAAAGATTCAGATTCAGACTTGTCGGCCAAAATTGAGTTGTCAACATGTTCTTATTAGCTGATTTATTATTTGTTGGTAACTTTTTTTAGGTAGTTTGAAATCATCTAAAAAACCATTGCAGCTGCTCCCCGTTAGAGATAGCTACCATCACTTAGTGTTTGTGGATTTTAATTTACCCACAGTCACGTCCACCACAACCACCATTCATTTCATCTTCCAATTTTTGTTGAGTAATCCTTTAGTGAATCAAACAATGGACTGGTTATCATGAATCAATGTGAGTCATCTCTGACCAAAGCTTTTCCTAAGGAATTCTTCTCTTGTAAACGAAAATAGTATCGCCAAAAAGTTGGACCTTGAGGGAAGTGTCATCTGGTAAAATATTCTTCTCAGACTCACAGTCTGAACTAGACATTAGGGAAACAATCTGAATTAGTTGTACAATGTCTTTGTGCCTAAATCACTTGTGAAATCTAATTTCACTTTTAGAGAGCTACTTGACATGTGAATTCAGCTTTCTATTTAAGTACTTGGATGTCAAGAAAGTATGCCATTTATCTTTTTCATTGAGCAAAACATAAAGAGCTTTCGTTGGCGGGCGCAACACATGGAGTCGACACCTTATAAGAACACTAATTGACAATAAAAAGATCTACTGATTAGATTCTATTCACATGGTATCATCAAATGATACAAAAGTGAATTTTTGAACTTAAATGCATTCAATAGTTCAGGTTGCATTTTGAAATCTGGAAAAGTGAAAGCTACATCCCTTTTTAGCCCATATTTTGTCTTTGCTTTTCTTTTAGCTTTTAGGTGAGCTGCATTTGGTTAAGAATACAGACGGACCAAGTTGCTGTGCTGGATCAGTTATTTGATGGAACTATTCTATATAGCTTTTAAGGTTGAATACAGGGGTTTTATAAGAAAGAACTCACGTTGTCCCGAATTAAAATAAGCCAGTTTTCCCGAGATCCCAGTGGTTTGATGTTCCCACCAGAAAACACCCTGGTAACTTGTTCCATTGCTATACCAAGCAGGTGAAATATCTCCAACATTTGCTGGAGAAAGATGCAAACTTCCTGAACTTCCCTATAATTTATGGGGAGGTTGCAGGCTAACGGGGGCAATGGATATGTGGTTAAGGGGCATTCCGAAGAAATGCTCGTCTCAGTTCCGTGACTCCATTGAGAAAGAGGGCTAGGGAAGTTCATTTTAAATCTGAAATATATACCTTCATAGACTTCATTCTGAAGTTAAAAAGAGATTGCTCGAAGGCTAACTCATTCAATGGTCATTTTGGCAGAAACAAGTGAAAATCTGCCCCCACTTGAAATTTCTTTTGCATCTGCTTTGTCAATTCACTTTGGTCAGGGGAGAAAAAGTTTAAAAGTGTGAAACGCATTGTTAAGGTGAGTAAGGAGACACGAGGAGAATATTGTTTGCATGAAGCCTCTGTTGCCATAATCTCTTTGGCAGGAATCTAGATAAACTGATTACCAGATCAAGAGAGGATAAGAGAGAGTGTGAGAGAGCGACCATAAGGCCAGATTTTCGGGGTATTTTCGTCAATTACGTTCAAAAGGATTTGCAGTTAGCCATTTAAGGTGGATAATTAGATTTTCCCTTGGTTTCTTAGGTAGTATATTTTTTGAGGAATTTTTGGTAAGTAATACTCTTGAAGTGTGGACCAGCTGCATCAGGATCAGAGACTGAGAATTTGGATACCTACGGCTGAGGCAAAAAATGCTTAAATTCACCAAATCATTGCTCTTGCAATTTTCAAATCCTTGAGAAATGCTAGGAAGTCATTCAAATGTAATGTTCTCTAGCAAAGCTGCCTTCTAAGCACGATATTAAATTTCTAAGTTGAGATCATGCCATCACACGTATATAGACTTTTCTGCATTGTAATAAATTGGCAGATGCAGTAACTCAGCCATACCTCTGCATTCCAGACAGTGGTGCTTTTACAACCTTGAACCCTGACCTCCCTGTGAATGAAATGTCCTTATTCTAACTTCAAGGCTTGCCCATCTTTGGAACTCATTCTTGATGCAACAATTTTGCAGCTGCAGATCCGATATATCTGTACTCTTCCTTTCTTTATAACTTGGGCATGCAAGTGCGGTAGTACTTGCTGACTATTTAGCTAGGGATACTATGGAGTGTCTCTTCATTTCCTCGACAATAAACCTGTTAAATACTTATTCAAAGTGTTTTGCTTCACTATTTTGTTCACTGTTGGCTCGTTTAATGCATAAGATTTCTCGTAGGCTGGTGTCTTGATCTGCAAGTTTTGTTGTGACTTTGGACTAAAGTTGTTTGTGTCGCGATTCTCTCTAGGTTGGGTACTGTGGGGTCCCAACTGAGTTCCCTTAGGCAGAAGGCTGTTGCACTTAAAAGAATGGGATATATTTATCAGCAGAGACTTGAAAGAACATGTTCAGACCTCCAAAAAGCTGAAGCTGAGGTAAGCAAATCACAAAGCTTGTACTTTCAGTAAGCAAGACTTACCATTGTATTTTTCCTTGATATGCAAGTCATTGTATGTCACACTGAAGGTCGCCTTTAGTCGCACGTCTTGCTTTCATTATTGAAAACAGGTTAGTAATTAACTGACCTGTTTTCCTGGAAAATAGTAGAAATCTAGGGTGCATTTAAATCTAGAGGAGCTTATCTAGTATCTGTTTTCATTGAACATTGTCCAAGGATTCATTTTGATTTTCCACTTATATATGATATTTTGTCAGACATTTTCTTTGTTTGCCGATATTTTGTATTTTAACATAGCTCTTTAATTGTGGCTGGAATTTAGAAAATATATTAAGTGTGAAAAAAATATCATCACAAGATCTCAGGTGGTGTTTGGGTGCCTGTCTTGCGACACGTTTTTGGTTATTTACGTGATTAATAATTAATTTGGACACTATTGGGCTTTCCTGTTCTCCGTTCCTTTGATGAATATCTTTCCTTCTTGTCCGGGCTTTTGAGCTTTCTAGGGCTTTTGTTTTCTCATTCTCACTCTTTGAGTTGAAGGGTAAATTGATAAGGGAGATTCAGCTGGGTGCAAATTTAAGGGTGGAAAATATATTGCATCTGATAGACAACACCAGTGGAGAAAGTTAAGAACGTTATTTCAATCTGCAGGTGGATCTCCTAGGAGACCAGGTGGATACACTTTCGAATTTCCTGGACAAAGTTTATATCGCTTTGGATCACTACTCTCCAATCTTGCAACATTATCCTGGAGTAAGTTGACCTTGCTCTTTTTCATTGCTGTATATGTTTTTAAAATTTCAATGGGATGGGATTTCATTAGTTAGTATGAAGTTCATATTATTTTGAGTGTATGACTGATAAAAAATACTTTTGTGCACATTTATCACTGAATCTGATGTTACTATGAGAAATCATCACATATTGAAATCTGTCATATTTTCAATGTGTAATAGATCTGATGTTACATAGGACCGGAATGTCAATGGCTCTACATGTCTAGTGCAAGACATCTGCAGGTCTGAATATGCATCTTTTCCAGTGAAAAGATTTCCTTTTTTTCCTCTGCTTGAAGGAGTAGTGTCATGCTATATTTGATTTCAGACTTGGAGGCATTTTGTAAGTGAACTTGTGGGCAAGCAAACTATTGAAAAAAAATGCTCTCAGAAACATAATTTGTCCGTTCTCCGGGCAGTGTAATTATTTATACTGGTGTGCCATCTGATATATACTTCAGATGGATTTTCTAATCCTTCACCCACTGGCTCTCCCTTTGCTTCTTGCAGATTATGGAGGTCCTGAAGCTTGTTCGAAAAGAGTTGACTGGGGAATCTTCAAGTTAATTTGATGGATTGTCATATAAGTCAATGCTTCAAATAGAAGCTCAGACTGATAAAAACACTCCATGTATGCATTTATAGCTACATTAGTTCTTGTCAAATGGGAATGTGGATGCTGAACCGTCTACAAGATAACAAAATGTTCCTTTAATAGCTGTTCTCTTGGATCTGAAAAATCTATGTATGGTTGAGTTTGAGCATTCTGTAGTAATATACTTCTCCTTGTTTGCAGATCCCATGCTCTGATCTCCTTCTACAGCATCCGCCTCTTTTGTCATTGTGGCAGTTCTGCAGCACCTCCAGTCAACAACTCGCCGTGCTGCCGCAGACATGGATCTTTTCTGTGGATAGTATGCCTTCTTTAAACGATTATAGCAAGATTATGACGTCATAGGACAAATGGCTTCTGAAGGAACATAGACCCATCTAAATTAAAGGAAGAAACTAGGAAGATGCCAGCTGATTATCGTTATACAAAGGTGATGCCAGCTGATTTTTGTTGTTCCTCACTTTTGGTAGGATAATATCTGAATGTAACGTGAGATTTCAGTGAGCATTGTGCATAGATCTCATTAAGTAATACCGATAACACCAACCTGCATGCCTTATCTTTATCAAAGCTATCCTATTCCTTAGTTCCCACTTAAAAATGTTACATCAACATAAGAACATTGGCGGCATGTCTGGTGTTCAAGAAATCAAAACTATTCACTCTCCATTTCTGTGTACTCCGCTGATTCTGCCCTTCTAAGAATGGTGTTTTAGTATAGAAGTTGTCCCTTGGAAATTCTATCCTATTCCAAACAAGGGAAGGTAGAAGAAAGTTGCTTGTGCACTTCTTCGTCAAATATGCCATATAGTGGGAGACCAAGTGGGTTAGGTGAAATTGGTGATCTCACAAAAAGGGCTTAAATTAGAAATTTGGCTTCAAGTTCTAGAGGATGTAATACATGGCGGGTTGAATACACGATCATAAGATCTTCTGCAACTGTTCATGTTCTTGTTTAAGTCATCGCGTATGAATCAACTACCTGTCTTTCAGCCATTATAAAGAGTTAATTAGCCCAAATGCTTCTAGACAAAACGTAACAAATTATGAAGACAAATGGGTGTTTGCAAGTCTGGGATCAATGACTCTTTCTGCAAGGACAGTGGAGCCCAATTCCACTTTTTTTGTCCAATCGTGATTGTCCTGAGTAGGGAATATGCAGATGTCGGAATCAGCTGATGCTTGGCCCTCCTGGATTTTTCTTGTTCGGTCTTAAATGTAATTGATCAAGCTAATTATAGCCCCATATGAAAGGAGAATGACTGAGTTTTACTTTGTCTAAAGTTCCACCTCTTGCTCAGAAAACAGTTGATTCCATGGAAGTGAATGTTACTCCATCCAACTCGAGTTGTCGAATTTCAATGTACTCCTAGGCTAACAGCACAATGTAGCATTGAAGTCGATGATATGGAAAGCATGCCGAAGGCTTTCTTCCTAGGCTCATGTTTCTTCTCCATACTTTCTTGTCACATAGTGGCGATTAGCTCAATGAGCATATTATAATAAAGAATGCATGGGGCGAGAAAGGGAAAAGTACTAAAAAAGTTATGAACTTTTTACATTTGTGCCAATTTAGTCCCAAATCTTTTTTTGGTGCCAATTTAGTCCTAAATATTTTTACATTGTGCCAATTTAGTCATTTCCGACCAATTTTGGCCAGATTTTACGGACTAGACGCCAATCAGTTGATGTGGCCTTATTGGCGCTGACGTAGACAACTTTTAATAATATTTAATACTTTTTTTTTCTTTTTCTTTTTTCCTTCTCCCCTCCTCCTTCCTCCAGCCAGTCGTTGGACCTCAGCGACCTACCAGAGGTGACGACTGGCGAGGTTGAGGTTGCCAGCCACCTTGCCAGTGGCCGCGAGGGTGAGCCTCGCCCGCTTGGCACGAGGCCGCCCTCGAGGCCTCGGCGACAAGGCCAGCTCGAGGCGCGAGAGCGGCCTCGCGCTAGGTTGGTAGGGCTCGCCCTCACCAGATGTAATGAGGATCGAGCCTCACCCATGACTAGCGAGGCAAGCCTCGCCCGCCTAGCGCGAGGCCGGCTCGAGGCCACAAGAGCAGCCTTGCGTCGAGCGGGTGAGGCTTGCCCTCGCTAGATCTAACAGGGGTCAAGCCTCGCCCATGACAATGCTAGGCGAGCAAGCCTCGCTGGCCATGAGCAAGGCTCCACCCCTGCCAAATTCGGCAAGGGTGAGCCTTGCCCGCCTAGCGCAAGGCTACCCTCGCGGCCACCGGTGAGGTGGCGGGTGAGGTCGACCTTGACCTCGCCGACCGTCGCGGAGGTTTGGCGACCGGCGGGAGGAAGGAGGAGGAGAAGGAAAAAAAGAAAAAGAAAATAAATAAATAAAAATAAAAATAAAAATATTAAAATATTAAAATATTAAAATATTATTAAAAGTTGTCTATGTTAGCAAATGAGGCCAAGTTAGCCGACCGGTGTCCATTTAGCAAAATCTGGCCAAAATTGGCTGGAAATGACTAAATTGGCATAACGTAAAAAAAAATTTAGGATTAAATTGGCACAAAAAAAAGGTTTATGACTAAATTAGCACAAATACAAAAGATTTATGATTTTTAAACACTTTTCCCAGTGAGAAATGTTGAATCATGATATTGTATGCTTGCACTTGCTTAAGCTTCCTCGGACTCTCTTAGGAAGGTATACAATTGTCGAGAAAACTTCCTAATGAATTTTGAAGTTGATTCAAAGAAATATTCTTGGAAGAAAAATCTATTGCAATCTTAATCTTGTTCAGATTCAAGTCCAGATTGTAAAATCTACTTCAAATAGAACAAGTTCAGACTTGATAGTGAAGGTAAAAATCTTCAAAGTGAGAGAATTATTTATGTTCCCATCATGACACAAGTTCACAACGTGATAAGTCCAAAACGATTGCTGATCTGACTTGGATTTCACACTTAAAAAGATTTGATTGACTCAATCTTGAAGATTGTTTTGCAAACCAACTTTGTAATACAAAACATCTAATTGATAGAAAAATAAATCTCGAAACAAGTTTCTTTTTTCTAAAATGAAGAAGCTGTACCTATAAAAATTGAGACTTTGGTTGTACGAACAAACAGAATCAAGTGGAGATTCAGATTTTGTCGCTCAACAATCACTCAATCTTCTTGATATATATCTATCCAATGGGTAAATTAGAAGATGATTCTCTGGAGACTATCCAATGACTAGTTTGGAAGTAAAGGAGTATATAAAGAAAGTAAGGTGCCGAAGAACAAGTAAGAGACAAAGTCTAAAATCTAATTATACTTCGATCATATACACTTGTCATTCATGAGCTTTAACTTTGTGATCTTAAAAAAGTACAGAAAGAATGATTGAGTGCGATAGTGTGATCTATCAGACACCGAGTGTAATCACTCAATATTATAATCTTTTGTTGATGATCTAGTGAAACTAGCCAGTAGACTATCACCATGAAAAAGTGAACATAGGCTTGATTTGAGCCAAACAACTAAAAGTCTTGTATACAAATTCTCTTATCCCTCTCATTGTTTGTTGGAATAGTTCATTGCACACTCTCAAGGTGCTTTTGAAGTTCATTTTATTGCAAAACTGCTTCTGAACTTTGTTACAAAATTTGAACTTCGTACTCTCAAGTTTAGACTTAGATCTTGACTCTTACTTTTTCTCTTTAAATTGTCAAGATTCTTTAGAATCACTTATTCACCCTCTCTAGATACTTGCTAGCTACTTCAACAATCAATAAATAGGGTTGAAAAAAAAGGCAACCGGTACAAATCACGACTCTTGCTCAATCTCGTCGATGGGGGAAAAATGATAAAATAATACATTGGGGGGGAGAAGTTTGGAAAGTCGTATTTAAGGTGACTGCATCGAGTCTTTCAAAACAACTTCCACCAGGAGCAAGCTGAAAGTAGAAACCATATATACTGACATTGCCTTAATAATGTTGAAGTATTAAGTGTTCACGGAGTACCATGTTATTTGCTAACGAAGCATGCGTTTTTTACTGAAATCCAATCACAAACTGACACATGATGACGACGTGGATAAATGTATAAAAAAAATTAGAAATCTGGGCATTCGACCATCCCAAGCCACCGGCGGCATTGGACCTCCGACAAGCCGCCTCTGTTTTTCTTTTTGCTTTTCGAGGCCATGACAACAAAGGGTAGCGGCCATGGACAACAGTGTCACCGACCATCGTTGCTTGCGAGCCTGGCTAGTCAAGCTGATGCTCGCCGGTGGATATCTGAAGATAAACCCAGAAATCACCGAACGTCCACGTCATCATCACGTGTCAGTTTATATTTGATTCCAGAAAAAAAAAATCATTTTAGTCGCTGACGAAGCTATGTTATTTTGCACAAAGAAAAGGGCTTGTATGTCTTTTGGATAAAAGGCTAAAGCAAAATATTTTCTCATTTTCTGGTGTCCAGCCGCTTTTAGAAAACTGACCAGTGTTTACCATTTCCAAGCTGTGGAGTTACACCGTATAGTTTTGGAAAATCAACTTCTTATATATATATATTTCCTAGAAACATGATCCTCATTAATATTCCTTGATTATCCAGTTGGTTGCAAACTGTCACCTACTAACGCTTTATTTGATCATCTTTTGCGATGGCTGCCAAGTGAGTAAGCCCGCACTCCTGTCCACCATGGCGGACATTACTCTTAAATTCAACCATGAGTCAAAAAATTTTAAACTTATGATATTTTTGTTAATTCAGTTGTAATGTCAATTCAGTTATAAATTTTTCAGTCTTGCTATTTGAGTTCTAAACTTTCTCACATTTTGTAATTGATTATATCCGGATCAATTTTGAATGGAACTACTTAGCACAGTTGGCGGTGACATGAACATCGGCAATCATTTGTAGCACAACTGGTGCTGACATGAACAATTTTTAATAATATTTAAATATTTTTAAAATTTATTTATTTATTTTTCATTTTTCTTTAATTTTTCTTTCCTTCTTTTTCCACTAATCGGTGAGGTCAATCTTACCAGCCTCAACTGAGCCTTGCAAACCTTGGCAAGGCTTGACCTCCCTTGCTAGTGACCGGTGGGCATGAGCTTTACTAGAGGTCGACCTTGCCAACCCTCACCTCCGATCGTAATGTGACCAACCAGTCATGGAAGGAAGAAAGGAAGGGGGGAAAAATAAAAATAAAATAATTTTTTTTTTTTAAATAAAAAAATTTAAAATATTATTAAAAATTATCTTCATCAATACCAGTCATGTCAAGTAAGATAATCGATATCCACGTCAGCGATTTCTGGCTAAAAGTAGCTAGATAGACTTAATTGGAAATATACGAAAAGATTTATGACTAAATTGACAAAATCAAAAAGTTTAAGATTCAATTGTAAAAGTATGACATGTTTAGAATTTTTTTAACAATTTTCCCTTTTTGTGGTGCCACCACCTATGTCTACCAGCCACTTCATATCACAATTGTTTGATGACTACTCTTAAAATTATGAAGAGTTGAAAAAATTTCTCAAATAACATTTATATTTTTCATCGTATGTATAATACTTTAGTTGAAATCTTTTGGAATGACATTTTTTTCCTTCGTAATGCGGAAAGTGGTTTACTTGGAAAGGTACATTAGTAAATGGTGAGACCAGTTTCTTCACTGGCCACTCTTTGTTAGTTTTATTATTATGTCGCTAAAGGGATAGAAAAGAAGCAAAAACATGGTGCACTGTTTATGAAATTGCTTGTCCACAATATTCCACTTTGGATGCATTCGTTTGGCAAGAAATGAGTGATTTGAAAAAAAAATTTCAAAAAATAATGGGTTGTATTGTTTAAAAAACTAATTATGCATAGATTATTATCAATAATAAAAATGTTTTCATTGACTAATATTTCAAAACAATATAAGCAATTATTTTTGAAAAATATTTTTCAAATTACTCATTTTGCGATGTTCCTTTCATCCGATTTGATATTCGACAACGGACCCTTTTTATTTGCTGTCTTCATTTTTTAGTCATGCATCGGAAGCTCACCAAGTAGTTTCTTGGAAGTCCATAGGCACAGAAGTATTTGAGATCTATCTAGTTGAACTGCTGTTTGTTCTTCCGGAAAGCTCTAATAATTGGAACTTGTCATTATCTTTTGCTTCTTCATCTTCAGCTGTTGTTATGACTCTATTCAGATCTAGTTTACGTATATAATACATCCGTGATTTGATGGAATTTGTAATAATTTCGCCTTTTGATCAAATAGGTTTCACACTTTTAGGGGATGTTATGTGAGTACTGACGCATTAGGAGGTGAGTATGGTCCAGATTGAGCCAATCCAATACCTAATTTAGGAACCAACTTGCACAGTATTGATCTCCAATTTTTGGGACTGACCCTATTGAGCTTGGGAACCAGGATAGAACCAAACCTATGGGTTTAGCCTGATTCCAAGGTTAACTTGAGATCAATCAATTCTTTTTTTTTTTTTTTCATTTTTTGTATTCCTTGAATGGACAAATATATTCATTAAAATTGCATATCCACCGACAACGTGATATTGAGCAACTAGAAATCTAAAATAAGGCAACAACAAAAATCTTGCCAAAAGTAACAAACTATAGAAGACAAATGTGTGAAATAAATAAAACAATAAAATGTTCAAAAGGCTTAATTTAAACCATGAATTATACATATATACACACACACAAAGTTGGTCCAAGTTATCTATTAAGGTTATATATAAAGGTTTGGAAAATGTTATATATATAGACAAAAAACTAACCCACACAGTACATTTTCCAATAGTCTCGGGACCAAGGATTGGCCCACTTCCCCTAGGAACTGGACTGGGACCAGCCAAGTTGGGATGGTCCAAGGTTAACCCTAGACTAATGCTCAGCCTTAAACATGACACATAACAAGAGTAGAACTTATTACCTAATCTTGTCAAAGCTTGTGGATGCGGGCTGAATCAATATAGAGTTAAATTTGCCCCTATTAAGTTTAGAAAACTCTATTATGTTGCTCAGGCGCCCCTGCTTTTTTGGGGATAAGAAAGGGGAAGAGAAAATCCCCCGAGCTAACTTCTAGTAAACAGGAGCAACTGTATTATTCTCCTACTTATATTATAATTTTATCTTTCAATGAACAAAGCAGAATTTTACCTGATGAAACATTGATCCTATGCATATGAGGGTTCATTTGGAGGATGAGAAGCTTGGTTTTCAGAATATGTGGTGTCTTCTTCCAGGTTTTCTGTCAAATAAAAGCTCGGGCATACGAGAAACTCAAGGGCCTTTTTTTATTCTGTGACGTGATGGTAGAATATGTGACAATGAATTTCTTTTGTAGCTGTGGCTTATTCATAAACGTTTCAAAATTCTCGATCAATTCCCATCTGAATTTTGCATCTGATGAAACAATTCTCAAGTTCATTTCGATCTATTCCCCTAGAGTTATGAGATTGATTTATAGCAAAAGAGTATATCTCCTGGAGTTAGAACGTTGGTTTAAAGAAATCATTGTCATGAGACAATTACGTCATAATGGCGTGCTGATACGAAACTATCATAATATTCAAATATTGTTGTATCCAAGATACACACATATATATATGTCAGTTTATGTTTAATTTGCAATGAAGAGATAGCCAATAAAGGAGATACTCCCATTAAAAAAATAAAAAAGAATCAGTGCATTGGAAATCTTAAAACTTGTCACGAATGTACAATGAACTTTTAAAAAGTGCAATTAAATCCTAAAATGTATTAAAAAATACAATAAAATCCTAAAAATTTCAAAAAGTACATCAAGTCTTAAAACTTATCATAAAAGTGCAATAGAATATTAAAAATTAAAAAAAATGCAATCAACAAAAGGACTTAATTAGAACCAATTTGAAAGTTTGAAGATTGGATTACACTTTTAAAAAGTTTTAGAACTCAATTACACTTTCATGACAAGTTTTAAGACGTAATTAAACATTTTGAAAATCTTATAACACAATTGCACTTTCTTAACAAGTTTTAGGACATTCATTGCATTTATCCCTAGAAAAAATTAATTTCTCCTTGCGTAGGTCCTCCAATTGGACCAAATGCATTGTCTAAGACCCAATTAAATGATGGTCATGCGCATTGGGTTGCCCTAGCTAATCGCCTTTGGTCCATTTTAAGATACTTCAAGATAGAACAACTTCAATTTTTGCATCAAACTTGGAAAGTTACATTTTTAAAGCATATTTGGTTACATGTGAAAGGTTTACTGACTGCTAAAGGTACATCTTAAGCATATATATATATATATATATATATATATATATATATATATATTTTGGTCAGAAACGAGGAACTATATTGAAGTAGTGAAACCATTACATCCAGCAGCTATAGCGTCCGCGCAAAGTAGATCGATCAAATGAAAAGGGGGAAAAACAGCCCAACATTGGCCAGCAGAAAAACGGTCATGGGCCTTTGCAACCCAATCAGCAGCAACATTTGCCTCCCTTCGGCAGTGCCCTAGCGAGAGATTAGGGAAATTGGAGAGCAAGGAGGCGGCTTCAAGGAAGAGAGACCGAGCTTCCCATGGCGGCTTACGGCGACGTTGGGGGATGTCAACCACAATTAGACTATATGATTCAAGAACAATCGGAGCATCTGATAAGCCATGGCTTTGTAGATGGTGGAGGGAGAAAGACACTGCTTGGATCTCGGCTTGAAGGGCAGAAGATGCAGGAAAATGTCTGGAAAAACCATCGGTAAGTCTTCCTTGATGATCTCTACATATAGAGGCCATTGTGCCTTCTCGCGAGCCAAGTTGATACGACCCATCTACGTTAATCTTCAAGGAACCTGGATTTGGAGGCTTCCAAAGTGATCCCCTGTTCAGTAAGGAGCGACCCTTATGAGTTAGCGACGAAGCCATCGGACGAGTAACATGGGAATCAGCTAGTGTAGCCTTAGCCACTTGAGACGGCTGAAGGCGTTCTTGCCAGAAGATGAAACCATTCCGAGCGTGCCAGATCTGCCAAAGAACAGAGGCCAGAGTTTCCAAACCAGGTAAGAAAGATCGAGATTTTACTAGTTGGACTATCCATTCATCGATTCTGTGAAGTTGCATAGGAGAAATCTGAATATTGAATCTAGGGTGCGCCTAGACCTTCTTAGTCCATGGACATAGCAAAAATAAATGTTCAAGGGTTTCAGGGGTTTCTTGATCACAGAGTAGACACCACGGGTTAGTGATAAGATGTCGCTGAAACAGATTAGCCCTTGTAGCAAGGGCATTCTGACAAAGCGACCATAGGAATGCTCGAATTTTTGGGGGGGAATGCATTTTCCATATTCTGTTCCATAACCAGCTGGGATTCTGATAAGATGAGGAAGTGTTACTTATTGGCTATTGTGTTGCTGTTGTTGTGAAAGAATGATAAGCAGATTTAACAGAGAAATGACCATCTTTAGTGGCAGTCCAAATAATCTGATCATTGGTAGATAATGGTCGGAGAGGGATAGTGGTGATCTGCTCGATAACCGGATTGTCAAAAAACCTGTGTAGCAAGCTGGCATTCCAGGTATTGGTGGACTGATAAATAAGATCAGCCACCAAAGAAGGTTCTTCACGGTTGGAAGGGCCAGTTAATATCCCAATAGAGAGCCAAGGATCACCATGTATTCTGATTGATGTACCATCACCTACAAACCAACGTATGTTGGGTAGGATGGCATCCCGACCAGTGAGGAGACTTTGCCAGCCCCAAGATGGGCGAGAGCCTTTGTCAGCATAGATAAAAGACTTGGAATGAAAATATAAAACCCTTAAAAACTTTGCTCCAAAGAGATGAAGGCTGATTAAGTAAACGCCAAGCCTGCTTAGCCAACATAGCTCTATTAAAGTGAATAAGATCTCGAAATCCTAATCCTCCATTTGCTTTCCTTTGTTTCAGAACATCCCAACTTCTCCAATGAATTCCTGCTTTGTTTCGATCATTCTGCCACCAAAATCTGGCTATACTTCTTTCAATAGATCTGCAAATAGACATAGGCAACTTGAAAGTAGACATTGCATAATGAGGAATAGCCTGAATAACAGTTTTGAGTAGGATTTATTTCCCACCCTTGGAGATCAAACTGGCTTTCCAACTCTCCAACTTAGAATGAACTCGGCTTAATATCCACGAGAACATATCTTTTTTCGAACGTCCCCAATCTGACGGTATCCCTAAGTACTTCCCACATTTGTTTAGAATAGGAACCCTGAGCTCTGAAGCCAAATTCTGCTGCAGACTAATTGGGCAATCTTTTGCAAAATAGATACCTGATTTGTTTCGATTTATTTCCTGCCCTATTGCAAGACAATACTGCTGTAGTATATTCGATAGGTTCTGACATTCAGTAACAGTACCATCAAGAAAGAAAATGGCATCATCCGCAAAAAACGAATGAGTTAAGGAAGGGCACCACCTATTAAGTTTAATCCCTGTAAGATGTTCAAGGCCAACAGCTTTCTTAATAAGTGTAGAAAGGAGATTAGCCAACAAAATAAACAGGTAAGGGGAGAGGGGATCCCCCTGACGAAGACCTCGAGAAGGGTAGAAATAACTAAGATGTTCTCCGTTCAGTTTAACACAGGACGATTGGGTGGAAATACATTGCATAGTCCATTTCACCCAAGTAGGATGAAAACCCAGTTTTAATAAATAATCTTTGAGAAAATCCCATTCAACCCTGTCATAGGCTTTCCTCATGTCCACTTT
Organism: Eucalyptus grandis; assembly: GCF_016545825.1. Classification (NCBI taxonomy): domain Eukaryota; kingdom Viridiplantae; phylum Streptophyta; class Magnoliopsida; order Myrtales; family Myrtaceae; genus Eucalyptus; species Eucalyptus grandis. The sequence continues at coordinate 30,495,898 of NC_052616.1, forward strand.
CAGAACAGCTTGATAAGTAGACCTTCCTTTCTTGATTCGAAGCTGGTGTAGGACTTCTTGAACCAATAGAACATTATCCTGAATTTGTCTACCCCCCACAAAAGCCGACTGTTCCTCTGAGATAAGGTCTGGAAGGATGGGTTTTAAATGATTGGCAATAATTTTTTATATGACTTTATAAGCAAAATTACAAAAACTGATAGGACGATACTGATCAAGGCTTTCCGGGTGAGGAACTTTAGGAATCAGGGCTATCGGAGTTCTGTTTAAGTAAGGAGGCATAACACCAGTAGTAAAAAAATCATGAACAACTTCAAAAAGATCAGACTTAATAATATCCCAGTGTGTTTGATAAAATAAACCACTAAGTCCATCAGGGCCTGGAGCTTTGGCTGCTCCTAATTGAAAAGTAGCCTACTTTACCTCTTCCAGGGTAACATAAGCTATTAAATGAGTATTCATGTCCTGATTTACCAAAGGATCACACTGAGCTAGGATAGGAGCATAATGACGACACCCTACTGAAGTGTATAAAGAAGAAAATAAATCCGTTACCATCTCTTTGATTCGGGTAGGGTCCTGCTCCACAAAATTGTCATCATTCTTAAGCATAGTAATACGATTGCGCTGGCGACGCTGAACAGTTGTTGCATGAAAGAAACTGGTGTTCTTGTCTCCCCATTTTAGCCAATTTAGTATGGAACGGATAGCCCAATATTGCTCTTCACGACTCCACACCCTATGCAGTTCTTCTTTCAAAACTTTAACCTCGGTCTGGTCATATAAGACATGTTGTTGAATTGTAAGGTGCTGCAGCTACAGTTGCAACTCATCAGCCCTGATTCTGTTATGTGAAAATTTAGAACGACTCCATTTGGTTAAAGCATAAGAAACTGCTTGAATTTTCCTATTAAAAGAAGGTGTCTTGCTGCGGACAGAGTTCCATGAAGTAGTAATAATATCCCTACATTCCTCATCCTGATTCCAATATAATTCATACTTAAAATAGTGCTGTCTAGAACCTCTCACTGGTGAAGTGTTAAGAATCAGAGGGCTATGGTCTGAACCAACAATAGGTAAGGCATAAACCTCAGCCCTAGGAAAACGTAGTCGCCATTCTAGTGAGCATAGTGCTTGATCAAGACACTCCTTGATTAACTCATCCCCCTGACGATTGTTTGTTCACGTAAACGCACAACCCTTTGCTTCAATTGACATTAACGAACAATCATTAAGAACAGATCGAAAAGATGCCAACCTAGTAAAATCTACTGGTTTACCTCCATACTTTTCCCAGTGAAAAAGGATCTCATTAAAATCACCAATGTAGGCCCAAGGAAGAGTATTGGCAAAGCTGATGTTGATGAGATCCTGCCAAACATCAAGTCTCAGATGAGCAACATCAGGGGCATGAAGACATGTGAGGCGCCAGGTAATGTTTCCTGCTACTTCTGTACATATCATGTCAAAATAATCTGGTGTTGAATGCTCAAAAGAAAGAGAAACCGAATCATTCCAAAGGACTGCTAGACCCCTTGCTAAACTGATCGGATTGTAAACACAAATATGAGAAAAGCGCAACTTAGACTGCATCTGAGTTAGAACAGCTTCACCATTCTTAGTTTCCATAAAAAAAAAATAAAAGATCAGGTTTTTCCTTACGAACCAGGGCCTTTAATGCTCGAACTGTCAGGGTATTGCCCAAACCCTGATAGTTCCAACTGATCAGTTTCATTTGTGATTAGGGGGCTGTTGAGGGCCAGCCACCCATGCCCAACTTCCATCTCTAGGAGCTTGCGCAACTGGAGTTTCCAGTAATAAAGATTCATCCAGATCATCAGGTACAACGCTGGGTATATCATATGGGTTATATCTCTTCAGTTTCTTAACAGGGCCAGCTTTTGATAGATGTCGAGAACTTTTCAACCTCTTATCCTGATGAAAAGAAGTTGTATTAAGCTGAATCCCCTTCTACTTTGCTGATGCAGGAATCAAGGCGGTATGCAAAGCTGAATCCCCTTCCTCCTCCAGCCAGATTTGATGGAGGAGGAATTTCGGTTACCCAAGGCTGCAAGGATGGAGATGCTCCAGAAGAAGGAATAGGCGGCATCGGAGGAAAATGTGGAGCAACTGTTGGGGGAGTTTCAGGTATCACCTCTTCCACTGTATCCTCCACTTCTTTTGTCTCATAATAGAGTTTCCAGTACGAGCTATGTTCCTTGAGCTCAGCACGCAGCCATTGTCCATACGGCAACTTGTCCTCCCCAGTTAAAACATTATCATTAACAGATTTCTCTGGACAAGAGGTAGTATAATGCCCCAGTTTCCCACATAGATAACAATAATGGGCAAGACGTTCATATCTAAAGTCTAGCCAAAAAGTCTTATCATTGATTCTAATTAGACGACCTGTCTGCAGAGGATGCCGAAAGTCAATTTCAACTCGAGCACGCCCTGATCTCATGGTAAATGTGTCTTGACCATCAGCTTTGACTTCCAAAACTTTCCCAACTGTCTTAACTGCTTTTCTAATAGTCAGTTCTGTACACAATTCCAGGGGCAGGCCAAACACTTGCACCCAAAAGGCGCAAGTTGAAAAATCATAGCAATGCAGCGGTGTGTTAGGAATCCAAGACTTAAAGACGACCAAACGACCAGAAAAAACCCAGGGTCCCCCCTTTGAAATCCGTTGTTTATCAGTAAGTAATTTAAATTTCGCTGCATAGAGACCATCCTCTCGCTGAGATATATCCACCTGTTCTGTTCGCCACACCTTTTTCATAATACTCTAAAAAGCCTGAAAATTGATAGGAGAGTCAGCAAATACCTTGCCAATCAGAGTTAAACGGCACTCATTCAATTTTGCAGGAGTAGGCTCATTGTTCCAAACTTCCAATTCATGAGGGGAGCACAATCGTCCCAAGCTCTTGCATAATGCGGCCAGACGAGGTGAATGTTCTTCATCAGCATGTGCCATATCTTCTAGAGGCAGAGTGATGACAAAACCAACCAATCAAAAGGAAATGCAGCAAGGAGGAAGGCGTGGGTATGCGAGAAAACGTGACAGATTGGCCGAAAAAACGAAAGGAGGAGTAGGATCACGCATGCAAGTAATTTGATGACTGACCAGAGAAAGAGAAGCATTGCGAAGATATAGAGGAAAGATGGAGGAGAAGACGGGAAGAAGGAGAAAATAGGCAAAAAAGAAGAGCAAATCAGAGCTGAAGATGGGAATATTGCAAATTGCTGACATGCATCGAGAATATCAGCTGGTAGAAGAGAAAATCCATGGAGAAATCCCAGTTAAAACGAAGAGATTAGGGTTTAAGAAACCAGAAAATCGAAAGAGAAGCTCTGCATGCGCAAGAGAAGAAACTATCCCTGATGGATAGATCTTAAGCATATTTGAACCACTGACATTTATCATCGGGCAAATTGTCATCTCCTCTCAATCTACCTTAAAATTTGAAAGGGTAGAGACCTTTGACGCGCTATTCACCGTCACATAATATATATAAATAATCGAAATAGTGATGTAAAAGATAAAAGGTACAACACCTCCCTATAATTTTTTTTTTTCCTTCAACGTGGATAAAGCTAGACTTGATGAAGAAGCGTTAATGGGGAGCACAGAAGAATCAAACAACTTACACGAGCTTGCTTGATTGGCCATGGGGATGTAACAGCACATGAATCCACCGCAATTTATGCTGATGATTTGGATGAAACCTTCTCATTCTTGAGAGGAACTGAAGAGAGAATGATTAGTGGGGGCTCTTTATGAATTTTTTACACAAATGCCTCTACTTGTTTAGACACAGGACCATAAAATGTGGTGACTACGATCCGCAATCTAATGTCGTCTCAACTAATGAACTCCTTCCTAGGGATCCAATTCTATTTGAGGATTATGAAAATTGGAAAATATGAATATGTTTCTCATTGATTAACCTGTGATTTGAGATTTGGGGTTCGGATTGAAATTAGGCGTTGGAGTCTGCAAAAAGCATGGTGGTCCTCCAATTTGCTTCGAATGAGAACTTATAATTGCTTGATATAACAAAAAAATAAAAATAAAATTGGCCTTCGTTTTAATTATCATTTGGAGATCCCATGGCGCTTTGAGTAAATTCCAAGTTGAGAAAGGAACTTACATTATCCCTAGCCTGGTTTTGATCTACTAACTTCATGTGCCTTTAGCATTACATAAAACAAATATCTGCAGATATATGTGGGTTTGTCAATTAAGTGTGTCAGGACACTTGTTAACCTATCAAATAAGAAAATGTGATTATTTTCAAGACTAATTGTTATTGTAATATATACAATTGATATTCTGAAAATCAAATAATTTTTCAGTAAGTACATTTTACAAGTGCATGAAGTAGGCTCGTTTATAAAAAGTCTACGTAGAAACAACAATCATTATCGTGTCATTTTCTTCCAGTGGATGGAATTTATTTTTTATATTATTTGTTGAAGTTGTTGAAGCTTTCGCCAATATGTGGAAATTTCTATTTTCAACTCATGTCAATTTCAAGCCAATAGCGTTTACTATCATGGTTCTCTCAATAACTTTTATCGGGATTAGTGCAATATCAATCTTTAATGTTTCAACGTTCGTCCTCAACATTTTATTTTGATTAATCTGGTTTTTAGCTACTGATGAAAAATATTAATTATTAGCTTTGGGTAAAAAAAAAAAGTACTCTCAAGTCCTCAACTTGTCAAGTGGTTTCCACACCAAACACACTATGCGACACGTGGCCCTTTTCAAATTCCGGGGGGCCACAAACCTCGGAGCCGTGTGGGGTTTCCAACGTTGACAATTTCTAGACAGTGAGTCGAGAACCTGATTGTAGATTTTTTTTATAAAGGATTCAATTGATCAAAATAGAAAGTAAGCACTCAATTGACCAACAGTCAAATCATTAAAAGAATTTATTCTAAATTTATCACAAAATTCTTTTATCTTGTGCATGTTGTGTCAATATTTGTGTCAATATATATTTTAACAATTTTGTAGATTGGATTATTAGTATGAACCGAGTGGTCTTGAAGTCACCATAAGAATGGAAGACTCTCCCAAGGCAAAGATCTCGTAGAATAGTCCCGAGGAAAATGCCATATCCGCGAAAGTTGGGAATTATTCATCCATCAAGGATGAGTTCAACAGCCCCCCGGAAGCCAAAAAAACAAGTCGACATTGGCATTCTCGCTATATGCCCAATCTCCCCTCCATTTTCTCTGTTGGATTCCTCAACATTAATTTTATAGAACCAATTGTACGTTCACTCCTCACTATAATTATCGTATATCCATTATCTTGGGTCCCTAAACCGGAAGAAACAAAAAGTGTTGCTAGTCCAAGATCTATTAGAGTGGATGCATAAGATAGAGAGGGTGGCACTATGATTAGGATTGACAATATTGCACCCGATCCCTTTGAGCCGTAAAACAAGAATTATCGAGAGAAAATCTGAATATTGCATGACACAACACACTCAACTTTGTATACTACCACAATATGTGTGTTTTCATCTAAAATTAATTATTTTGCATGTGCAATCAATATATTTTAGGCCGATGCGAACTACAAATGTGATTATGACACTCTGACATTGTTTGCCAACCCTAATTATAAGCAGGCATCTTAACTTTTGATTTGAGCGAATCCCTTTTTAAACCCCGTCTTCTAAGGGTTCAAATGCTTATTACTAACTTACTGGATGTTATAGCATGGTGCACCCGATAATCTAGTACACCTCGATCTTGAGATGAAATGAGTTTCACGTCGTGAATTCTATGAGTTGAGATGCACAACATGCAAAGGATGCTAGCTAGCGGTGTCAGGAACCAAACCGAAAACAAAACTGAACTGAACAAAAATATTCGGTTTTTTCGGTTCGGTTCTCATTAAAAATCAATATTTTTTATTGGTTCAGTTTTTATCCGTTAACCGAACTAAACCACAAATCGATAAAATCAAACCTTTAAAAATTCGGTTATATTATCTCTTGACTCCCGTCTACTCTGGCTCGATTTTGCGGGCCTCCCTCCATGGTGGCCCAGCTCGAGAGCCCCCAGCCCCCGCCCCAGCAGCAACAGCTGCAGCATGAGTGGGACAGTGATGGTTCGCTGCTCGATGATCGCAGGGGGATGACGAAGTCGCTAATGTGCGCCCTCGGCCTCATCTCCCGCAACCGCCCCCTGCCCCCCGACCTACTGAACGCTGTCTCCTCCATCTGCAATGATGCGGCAGCAGGCGGTGGCAATGGGGACGGGGAGGATAGCGCGGGCGGCGGATCCGAGGAGATTCCGGTGGCGCCGAGAAGGGTCCGGTGAGGGTTTTTTTTTTTTTTCTCTCGCCGTTGATCTTTTGGGGGTTTTGATGATGCGAAGCGGTTCGCGATGGGTATTCTGCGGCGTTTCGCTTTTGGTTTTTGAAGAGCTCGCTTGTCTTCTTCTCTTAGTCCTTCCATGGATTCTCTCTCCCTCTTTCGGACTTGCGAAGAAGGAAAGAGAGAAGGAGGGCGTGTGCTCGGACTTTGGTTTTTGAAGAGATCGTGGAATGCCTCCGTTGTGGATTTCGGCAACCGGGTTGGGGGATTTTTGTGAATTTAAAAAAAAAACCAAAACCAAAAGCTAAGAATCGAAAACTGAACCGAACCGAACCGAACCGAACTTCGTATTCGGTTTGGTTCGAAATTTTTTCCAATGGTTCGGTTTGGTTTTCAAAAAAACCGAACCGAGCCCAACCATTGACACCCTTATTGCTAGCCTTCAAAGAGTGGACCTATACCCTCCCCTAGACCCATATCCTATCTCCACATAATGCAATGTGAAATTTGCGTCACGTGTCAAGTAAATAACTAAAAAGAATTGGGCTTCAGCTGGTGCAATAGGCTGTCGATGAAATGATCAGATCTAACCTCAAATTGAGGTTGTTTTAGACAATCTAAATAATATTCGGGAGTCGCCACTAGTCTCATTTTTTAGGGCCGGTTATAGTGTCCAATCGAGGATTGGGAGTGATCCCTCGATTTCTACATAACCAAAGATCTAGGGTTCAAGGACTTGGGTCATGCTAATGTATCTATTAACGCCCTTTCGGTACCTAAAAGTCAACGTGTTACCTAAAGTGTCAATACATGTCTTTTTACGTTTTCGTGCATTTCATAAAAGAAGAGTGATCAAGCGTGTGGATAGTTCATTCATATCATTCTACTTTAATGAATATGAAAACAAAACATACAATTTATAGAAATGATAGTACGTGGAAGTAAACACTCAAAACAATTTGAAGAAAAAAGCAAGTAAAGTATGAAGTGATGTAGCTAGTATAATCACCTAGAGGGGGGGGGGTGAATAGGTGTAAAAACAATTTCTCGAAATATCACAGCGATACTAGGCAGGCGATAGAAAGGTAGTACTCTTTTGATTAACAAAATGAATTACGATCAAAGTAAAGTAAAGAGTAAGGAAGAGAAGATTAAACACAAGATTTATAGTGGTTCGGCTTATCCCAAGCCTACGTCCACTCTTCCGCACTGACAGCCTATCGGCTGGATTCCACTATGAATAAAAGAGATGTTACAGCACAGTTCTTCCTTGATTCCACAGTATAGATATTCTACCACACTTCCTCAAGGTTTCTCACAAATATAAACACTCTTTTGCGTACAAGTTTTTGCTCAAATGTATTGACTAAAAACAAGGAGCTTAAGACTTTGGAATTCTTCTATCGTGCACTTCTCAAACAACTAAAACGTTTTCCTTATATACTCCTTTATGCCATCATACCCGTTGGCATTCACCAAAGGAATTCTTCCAATCTTCCTGTTGGAGAGAATCAATTAGGAAGATTATTCGAGCTATTAAAGGAACGTGTCGATAGTCCATCAATCCTGTTCACCCATACGATCAGGATCTCGGTTTCCATAAGTAGAACCTTCCACGAATATTTCGCCAATCATCGGATCCTTAATCTCCGAATCAATCTCAATCAATCAAAGGATTCCATTACGTCATATCCAGCCAAGAGATCTTTTACAGTCGATAAGGTCATATCCTTAGTAAAACATCTAATTCTGGATAGCCTTTCTTCAACGGATTAGAAACTGCCAATGAGGATAGACTTTGAGTCTTGAGTCTGGCTATCCGGAGGTCTTTAGACTTTAAGCAGCAGAGTCTTGCAAACCTTTAGACTAGACTAATGGAAACGTTTTGTCAGTTTCAAAAACTTCAAGAAGATTTCTCCAACAATCTCCTCCTTTTTGATGGTAATAAAACTTTCCTGCAGATTTGGACAACTTTGACCTGCAAAACATTTCTCAAACACATATGCATATCTTATAAAGATAAATGGCTATATGAATAACACTAGAGTCTGCAACCACATAAAATAGGTTAATCTTGTATATGATAAAGCCATCCATAAGATATCAATAGCAAAATATCAGTCAAGTCCAAATTCAAATTCAGTTCTCATCCAGACACAAAAATAAAGTCAAACAAAGTCAAACATCAAAATAATCTAATCCAAACGATTAAAAATTCAAAGTTTGATTCAAATCTAGCATCTCTCCCCCTTTTTGTCATCATTAAAAAGGTTGAGATGAAAATGGAATAAAGTCAAGATTGCTTGGGAACGCGAACAAGCTGGAAATCTCCCATGGATTGAATGATTCCTTCCAGCCTTTTCAAGTCTTCTTTCAGTTTTGCAACCTCCTCACCCTTGGCATTGGCCTGAATCTGAACAGAGAGGGCTTGGATTTGATCTTTCAAGGATCCTGAAGAAGCTTGACCTGCATTCTGCAAGTTCTGAACCTCGCATCCCAGAGCATAAATTTGACCGCACATTTCCAAGAGAATATCCATAATTCTGCGAAAATTAGCTGAGTTATTGGTCTGCGTACTTGCTTCAGCACAATCTGATGGAGTAAATGCAGACGATGGCAGATCATAATCACGCAGATTTGGCTATGAAGCATCATGTTCTTCCTCAGGAAAATGAGATGCATGAATGTCTTCTGGTCCGTGGTGAGCGACTAACTCCCTCATCATGAGTAGGATAAGAGGACATTCCTCTTTTCTCATGATCTCCCCTCTTTCCATGCCTTCGAGTGGGGAAAAGTGTTTTTCATGCTCTCTTTCCTCTTAATTTTCTCTTTCTTCTTCTTCTTCAAACCTTTCCTCCTCGGCTTCTTTTTCTCCAGCTTCTCTTTCTTCTTCTTCTTTCTCTTGTCCTTCTCTCTCTTCTGCTTCTTTCTCCTGTCTTTCCATTTGTTCTGGAACAGGATGACTTAGCTTCTTCAATGCTATGGCAGAAATGGTGATATCATCATCATCATCTTCATCTTCAACAATAGGAGCTCTTCTCTTCTTGGATGGAGCAACCATGGGCTCCTTCCCTTTTCTTTTTGCTGCAGAAGAGATTTGTTGAGATTTAACAGGAGTCTTCTCTTTGAATTTCTCCAACGCCTTGCTTAGTTCCTTCAGATGCATTTTCGTCACCATTTTCAGTCTTACCACCATATGATCACACGATCTAACACAGAGAATTTGTGGAGGCTGAATATTCAGATGTCTGAATAACTTCGTCACAAGACCTGGATAAGGGAGTTGACCTCTGTCCTTTGCCACAGCTCTATACATGTGAAATATAACAGTGTGAGGAAGAGAAAACTTTTTCCCATTAATGATGGCATACATCAACTTTGCCTCTGAACTTGAAACATCAGTCTTGGAAGTTGATTTCGGTCTGAGGCAATTGATCACAATCTTGTGAAGCAGAATGTTAAATGCGCTCATCCTCAAGTAGGAAATCTTTTCCTCTGTTCTTCTATCCTTAACAAGCTCCAATGTTGCACGAGCAAGAGAAACATTGATTGGTTGGTATCTTCCTCTCTCAACTCCAATCCCATCTCGCCAAAGATATCCACATCAACCACAAAGTCCGATCTCGGACACTAAAGGATATTCTATTCGCATCCAAGAAACTAAGATTTGAATAGAAATATGCAGTTAATTGAGCATAGGCCTCTATGGTGTCAGAGCAGAACTTTTCAAGTTGAAGATAATGAAACTTTTCCCTCAAGTTCACATTCATAGCGTCCAGAAAATCAAAATCCACACTCCTAGGGTTTATCACCCCACACTTCAGCAATTTTGAGTATAATTCCTTCTGTTCCTTTGATCTAAACAGCTCTCCCATTTTTCCTCGAATTTTCGCTGCAACACCCATTCTTGGTTGAAATTGGCTGTACAATTTGTTATCATCATTTCCATCTACCGGATTAAGTCCCCCAACACGCGGATCACTTGGGATATTTGCAAGGGTTTCTTCTACCACCCCTTTTGGAGCAATTCCCAAACTTTCCATTTTCCGCAAAAAGATGTACTCATTCCCATATCCTTTGTCCTTAAGAAATTCATCGACGTAGTTCAATGGAGTACCAGTCTTCTTTAAAGCACGATAAAGCTTATAAATAAAAGAGGGCCTTTGAAGTCTTACAGGATCTGCGTCTTCAACGATTTCTTCCTCCTGTTGATGACCAGCACCCTGTGGACTAGATGGTGGAGAATGACACTGCTGAGAATGTTGTGGGCTCTGTTGCTGATTAGGAGACTCCTCTTCTTCGGTGAGATCAAAGTGCGTAGGCCCCTCAGTCATTCGCCGTGGTCCCCTGCTTGCGATTCTCGAAGACTTTCTTGAAGACGACATCTTTCTCAGTCTTTGAGAGATTCCTTGCTTGACTTTCCCAAGAAAGATGACAACTTTTTCGAAGATTAAACAAGGGAAGAAAACAGGAATGGAAGATCGATGTTTTCTTAGGGTTTTTGGAGAGTAAAGTGAAGAAGAATCAACAGTGCATAACCGGTTAAAAGGAGAGGTATACAGAACGTCATAAAGGAAAATAAAAGATGCATTTTCAAAATAACTGCCTTTTTCCGAGAAAATAGTCATTTAAAAAATAACTTCTTTTTCGAAAAGGAAACGTTGCTATAATCACGTCAATTAAAGATAGCAATAAAACATGGTTGATAATCGTACCTCTTCTTCGGTGAGATCAAAGTGCGTAGGCCCCTCGCCATTCGCCGTGGTGCCCCGCTTGCGATTCTCGAAGACTTTCTTGAAGACGACATCTTTCTCAGTCTTTGAGAGATTCCTTGCTTGACTTTCCCAAGAAAGATGACAATTTTTTCGAAGATTAAACAAGGGAAGAAAACAGGAATGGAAGATCGATGTTTTCTTAGGGTTTTTGGAGAGTAAAGCGAAGAAGAATCAACAGTGCATAACCGGTTAAAAGGAGAGGTATACAGAACGTCATAAAGGAAAATAAAAGATGCATTTTCAAAATAACTGCCTTTTTCCGAGAAAATAGTCATTTCAAAAATAACTTCTTTTTCGAAAAGGAAACGTTGCTATAATCACGTCAATTAAAGATAGCAATAAAACATGGTTGATAATCGTACCTTTTCAAGATGAGGTTCTAGAGAGAAAATAACTTACAGTCATAGTCTTGTTTGTCTGAGTTTGAGAGTCTCTAGACTTTAACTTCTTCAAACCTTAAAATGTTGAGTCTGGAACGGATAATTTCAAATTGATTTTTCTCCAAAGGCTTTGTGAATATATCCGCTAGTTGGTTCTTTGAGTCAACAAACTGAATCGAAACTTCTCCATTTTGAACATGATCTCTTAAGAAGTGATGTCGAATCTCTATATACTTTGCTTTTGAGTGAAGAATTGGATTTTTAGTAAGATTGATTGTACTGGTGTTGTTGTAGTTAATCTCCGTGCATGAATCTTTAATTCCAAAGTCTCTTAGCTGTTGTTTTATCCACAGAATTTGTGAACAACAACTTCCGAGAGCTACATACTCTGCTTCTGCTGTAGAAAGAGCTACTGTAGTTTGCTTCCTTGAAAACTAAGATACTGTCCTACCTCCAAGTAGTTGACAGGTACCCGATGTACTCTTTCTATCAACTCTGCATCCAGCTAGATCTGCGTCTGAGTATCCAAGACGAGTAAAGTCTCCCCTTTTAGGATACCAAAGACCGATGCTTGAAGTTGAAGCAATGTATTTGATAATTCGCTTCGCAGCACTTAAATGAGATTCTTTAGGATCTGCTTGAAATCTGGCACAAATGCAAACACTAAACAAAATGTTAGGTCTAGAAGCAGTAAGATAAAGAAGTGATCCAATGATACTCCTGTATAGCTTCTGGTCGACTTTCTTTCCTCCTTCATCTTTGTCTATCTTCAAGGAACTTGACATTGGTATTTCAACCTTTTTGCAATTGTTCAGTCCAAACTTTTTGATGAGATCATTAGCATATTTTTCTTGATGAATAAAAGTCTTAGTGTATTTTTCTTGATGAATAAAAGTTCATTCCTTCAGTTGTTTCACTTGAAGCCCGAGAAAGAAGGTTAACTCACTTATCATGCTCATTTCAAATTCATCCTGCATAGTCTTAGAGAATTTCTTGCACAGACTTTCATTAGGAGATCCGAATATAATATCATCGACGTATATTTAAACTAGTACAAAACTTTTGCTTTCTCTTTTGATAAACAGAGTAGTGTCTACTTTACCTTTCACAAAACCGTTTTGAATTATAAACTTACTCAGCATGTCGTACCAAGCTCGAGGTGCTTGTTTTAAATCATATAAGGCCTTTTTGAGTCTCGAATACCGAGTCCTGGTTTCCTTGGGTCTTCAAACCCAGGTGGTTGTTCCACGTAGACTTCCTCATGGATGAATCCATTTAGGAAAGCACTTTTGACGTCCATTTGGAATAACCTGAAATTTTTATGACAAGCAAATGCAAGTAATAAACGAATTGCTTCTAACCTTGCTACTGGTGCGTAAGTCTCATCATAGTCTATCCCTTCTTGTTGCATATATCCTTTGGCCACGAGTCTTGCTTTGTTTCTTATGACTTTCCCGTTCTCGTTCATCTTGTTCCTGAAAACCCATTTTGCACCAATAATAGATTTATCTTTTGGTTTAGGAGTCAACTCCCAAACATCATTAATGCTGAATTGCTTGAGTTCTTCTTGCATAGCTTCAATCCAGCTTTCATCAGTTAAGGCTTCTTCTATGCTTTTGGGTTTTATTTCAGAAATAAGAGCCACAACACTAGACTCTTCGCGCCTTTTGGATCTTGTGCGAATTCCTTCATTGATGTCACCAATAATAAGATCTTTGGGATGACTGGACTTATGTTTCCAGTTGCTGGTTAATTTGTCAGATTGATGGTCACTTCCTTCACTTGAATCTTTAACAGTCACTTGTTGTTGGTCCTTCAAAGTCTGAGCTGTTTCCTGAGATTTAGACTTTGTAGAGTCTGGAGCAGGTTCAGGCTCTTCAAGATGAGTCTAAATAGATTCATTTTGCATAGAATCTTGGAATTTGACATTCATTGATTCCTCCACAGATTGACTCTTCTTGTTATAAACTTTGTAGGCTTTGCTTGAGGTTGAATATCCAAGGAAGATGCCTTCATCTGATTTTTTTTCAAACTTGCCAATGCGATCATTTGCATTTTTCAATATAAAACATTTACATCCAAACACATGAAAATATGAAACAATAGGCTTCTTTTCTTTGAATAATTCATAGGGGGTTTTTTCTAGAGTAGGCCTTAGAAAAACTCTATTGATAATATAACAAGCTGTAGAAACTGCTTCAGTCCAAAATCATGAGGAGATGTTGCTTTCAATTAAAAGAGTTCTAGCCATTTCTTGAAGCGATCTATTCTTTCTTTCCACAACTCCATTTTGCTCTGGAGTATATGGAGAAGAGAATACATGCTGAAAACCAGATTTATTACAAAAGTTTGTAAAATCTTGATTTTCAAATTCACCACCATGGTTTGTTCTTATACTTGTAATAACATACCCTTTTTCATTTTGAACCTTTTTAGCAAATTTTTCAAAATAAGAGAAGGTTTCAGATTTACTTGCCAAGAAATATACCCAAGTAAATCGTGAGTAGTCATCCACAATTACCAAGCAATATTTCTTACCTCCAATGCTCTGTGTTCTGGTTGGTCCAAAAAGATCCAAATGCAAAAGCTACAGTACACGGTTAGTGGAAACTTGAATTATTGGTTTAAAGGAATTTCTGACTTGTTTTCCCAATATGCACGGTGTACATAGATCAGCCTTTTGGTATGATAAATTGGGTAGACCACGAACAAGCTTCTTTGCTGAGATTTTGGCTATCTGTTTCATATTAATGTGCCCAAGCTTTCTATGCCATAAGCTTGCTTCGTCTTGGATTGAGATTAGACATTGCGATTCATCTGGTTTCACATCTAAGAGGTAGATATTTCCATGTCTTCGACCCATGAATGACTGAGTAGAGTCTTTACTGGTTCCTGTACATATTCCCTCTTGAAAGTAGATTTCGAAACCGGTATCGCACAGCTGACTGACACTGAGCAAATTGTAGTTGAGTCCTTCAACTAAAGAAACATTGCGTATTGTGAGATTTTCAATCTTTACAGTTCCAAATCCCACTATTATTCCTTTGCTATTTCCTTCAAATGAGACTTTTCCACCATTCACTTGAACGAGCTTTATGAAGCACTTTGAATCTCCTGTCATATGTCTTGAGCATCCACTATCCAGATACCATTTTACCTTTTTCTTGATAGTGACCTGCATTTAAAAAGAGACTCAAACTTTCTTTGGTACCTATATTTTCTTGGGTCCATTTGAGTTAGTATGAAATGCGATTTTTGCCCATACTTTCTTAACAGGTTTCCAAACCATAGAACATTCTTTTTCAAAATGATCCGCACTATTGCACTTTGAACATTTGAGAGCATTGCAGCCTACAGGTTTTACAAAGATCTTTTTAAAATGGTTTTTGTAAGTATCTCTTGTCGGTCTTTGCTTAATTCTTTCTTTTACCTTTGGAAAATCAATTAAAGGAATAGTTTCAGTAGTCATTCCCAAACTAGATTTGTTGAAATAAGGTCTTTGAACATAAAGAATTTTTTCCAATTTTTCAGATCCTATAGAAATTTTTTTAGAAATATTTGAGATATCATTTTTCAATAGAACATTTTCTTTCGAAAGATTATCTTCACTTTTTCTAAGAGAAGAAACATTCATATCTAAACATTTCACTTTTTCTTCCAAAATATTTTCCTGTTGTTTTAGAGCAGAATTTTCTCTTTTGAGTTCGGAAATCCTTTTAAGAGAAGTTTTAAGACTAAAACACAACTCATCAATGTATTTAGAGACTTTAATAGGGATTTTGAAGTTACTTACCTCAAATTCACTATCTGAATCTGATTCTGTCTCGGAGTTTGAATCTGAATCTGATTGTGCCATTAGACATATATTGGCATAATTATCATCACTTTCTTCACACTCTGTATCACTCCAGGTTTCTGCTTTAAGAGCTTTTCGAACTTTTTAGCTTTTCCTTTTTTCTTCCTCAAAAGAGGACAGTTTGGTCTGATGTGTTCCTTTTTCTTACATTCAAAGTAGACTACATCTTTGTTTGATTCATCATCCTCAACGTACCTAGTCTCGTTGCTTTTGAAAACTTTGTTTCTTTGGATTGAATCTTCCTTTTATGTTCAGCTTTCTGAATCTTCTTATCATGAGAGCAAACTCCTCATCATCCATATCGTCTTCAGAACCTGTAACGTCAGAATCATCATTGGATTTTAATGCAATGGATTTCTTACCTTTAGGGTCTTCGTCTTCTTTGATTCGTTCCACTTCATAAGACTGAAGAGTCCCGATCAACTCATCAATATATAGTGGCATAATTCTTTGGGTCTCTCTGATTGAGGTCTTTATGTGATTCCAATCCTTGGAGAGTCCACGCAGTAGCTTGTTTACCTTCATGGGATCAGAAATTGGTTGACCTTGATTTTCAAGACCATTCACGATTTCTGTAAAACGACTAAACATGTCAGTTATAGATTTTCCCGATTTCATTACAAGGCTTCGTATTGACCGAGGAGAATGTTGATTCTAGTCTCTTTCACTCGATTAGTTCCTTCATAGGTAATATGTAATCTATCCCAGACTTCTTTAGCTGTAACACAAGAAGATATTCTGTTATATTCAGTATGAAATAAAACACGATATAATGAATAAATTGCTTTTGCATCAAGAGCTTGTCTCTTGATTATCTCTTCCTGAGTCATTTGACTAGACTCCACAGTATCTTTTCCTCTTTCTGAGATAGGTGCAGCTTTAGGAATGATTCATTTTTCTACAACATCCCATTCCAGAGGATACTTTGATCTTAGGAATGCCTTCATCTTGTTTTTCCATATGTTGTAATCCTTTCCATCAAAGTAAGGTGGTCTGGGTATTGCTTTGCCCTTCTACCAGCCAGCTACGGAGCCAACATACTAGCCATGTATCTTTAACTCTGAAGTAAAACACTTCAAACAAAGTGAGTACACAAGCTCTGATACCAATTGATGTAGCTAGTATAATCACCTAGAGGGGGGTGAATAGGTGTAAAAACAATTTCTCGAAATATCACAGCGATACTAGGTAGGCGATAGAAAGGTAGTACTCTTTTGATTAACAAAATGAATTACGATCAAAGTAAAGTAAAGAGTAAGGAAGAGAAGATTAAACACAAGGTTTATAGTGGTTCGGCTTATCCCAAGCCTACGTCCACTCTTCCGCACTGACAGCCTATCGGCTATATTCCACTATGAATAAAAGAGATGTTACAGCACAGTTATTCCTTGATTCCACAGTGTAGATATTCTACCACACTTCCTCAAGGTTTCTCACAAATATAAACACTCTTTTGCGTACAAGTTTTCGCTCAAATGTATTGACTAAAAACAAGGAGCTTAAGACTTTGGAATTCTTTTATCGTGCACTTCTCAAACAACTAGAATGTCTTCCTTATATACTCTTTTATGCCATCATACCCGTTGGCATTCATCAAAGGAATTCTTCCAATCTTCCGGTTGGATATAATCAATCAGGAAGATTATTCGAGCTATTAAAGGAACGTGTCGATAGCTCATCAATCATGTTCGCCCATACAATTAGGATCTCGGTTTCCATAAGTAGAACCTTCCACGAATATTTCGCCAATCATCGGATCCTTAATCTCCGAATCAATCTCAATCAATCAAAGGATTTCATTACATCATATCCAGCCAAGAGATCTTCTCCAGTCGATAAGATCATATCCTTAGTAAAACATCTAGTTCTGGATAGCCTTTCTTCAATGGATTAGAAACTGCCAATGATGATAGACTTTGAGTCTTGAGTCTGGCTATCCGGAGGTCTTTAGACTTTAAGCAGCAGAGTCTTGCAAACCTTTAGACTAGACTGATGGAAACGTTTTGTCAGCTTCAAAACACTTCAAGAAGATTTCTCCAACATGAAGAAGTCCACAAGACAAATTGAAAAACTCAGAACTCATCGGGCGTTCATGCAACACATGAGAAACCCAAGACAAATGTTGAGAAATGAATAAATATTACACTAGATAGGGTCGGATTGGACATCAACCATTCACCATCTTTACGTCTACGGGATCACCACCTCTAAGGACCTCCTTTGGGACCTATTCTAGTTCTAGTATAGTGCTAAAACTAGAGCAAAAAGTATATGAACAAACAATTCATAGAGATTAAATAATCATGATATTTCACATGAAAAAAACATACAAGAAAAGTAATCGACCATTCACGAATTGGCCTTGGGGTTGGCCTTTGGAGTTTATGCAACGGCCTTCATAAAAGTCATGAAGTCCCTAAATCAAGTTCTAGGTGACATCCCAAGGTAACCCGCATAGTCATGCATCGCACCTAAATCATTCACCTAACAATC
The DNA here is from genome assembly GCF_016545825.1 of Eucalyptus grandis. NCBI lineage: Eukaryota > Viridiplantae > Streptophyta > Magnoliopsida > Myrtales > Myrtaceae > Eucalyptus > Eucalyptus grandis. The sequence goes on from NC_052616.1 coordinate 30,513,743, forward strand.
ACATGCAAAGCATATAAAATGACAAGCATTGAGGCCATACGACATTGATTCTGAATCAATCAAACAAATGAATGAACCGAAGAATGATACTTATTAACACACTTGCACCATTGAATATGTTCATGCAAGAAGTATATTCATGAAAAACGCAGGAATCGGTATGCAATTCATGTGATACCCAAAACCATTTTGTAGACAATTGGTAAAGGAAGCTGCCATTTTAAAAGATTTGACAAAAAGGGGGACATAACTTCATCAAATCATGGAACATATCTAGCCGTAAAGGCGAGCTTGGGCGCATCTTGGACACAACTCATCAAGCATCACAGATGTTCTAAATACGAACCAATACCTTGATGAAATTCATGTCAAATCATAGTTTGAGAAAAGCTAAACAACCTTGATGAAGAACATTTTTTCATGCATGACATAAGAAAGTTCCACAATTTTTTGTGCCCTTAGGTCTGAATATTAGGGTCAAATCACATGAAGACACCATAACCAAAATCCACATGTAGAAAATCACACATAAATAGCAAACCAAACAGGTCGTTCTAGTAACCAACATTATAGTAACAATGACAGATTATAGCAAAAATTCAAGCATGCAATTGATGGGGCAAACAAAGGCCGATCAACGCAATCTTTATATTGTTCAAAAGCCCATGGAATAGACTACAACTTTTATGAAGACTTCAAGACCAAAAGAGTACGTTTAGTAGCTCATTCCAAGACAAACAACAATTAGGTCATCCTGTCACGCCCCAAACCTCGAGTGCGCCAACATCCCACCATGGTCATGCAAACGCGACATTCCCAGGTAGTGTCGCCGACCTGATTCATTTCTTATTGCACAAGCAGAACGTATTATAAAACCCCTGACAATAAAATACGGCATAGAAAAGCAGGAAGCAAAACCACAACATAACACTTTCATAATTCAACATAATTACAAACAGAGGTCTACGGCCAAAATTCTACAAAAGACCGGCTCTTAAAAAGGAATGTCCCACAACCTACAAGTCGGACACGTTCTCCAATCCTTTTGACTTCACATCTGCAACTCCTCAAGGCCAACCAAAGTCATCTGCCCACTCCGTCCACCAGGGACCTGAAATTTTAATCCCACAAACGGAATGAGACATTGTCTTAGCAAGTTCAACCCCTTAAAACCCCTATTAGAAAGATAATACGCCCCGGGTGGCCTAGCCACATCACACAGAAGACTTACCTCATCTTAATTCATTCCTGCATATTAGCACAATTTGTATCACACAATCTTAGGTAGTAATAATAATTCAAACAATTGGAACGCCATCACTTTCATATAAATCACAATCGCACAGCACGCATTCAAATTATTATTCACTGCCACACAAGGGCACAGCTTACTCGCAGTTCGGCTATCTACTGACATTAATGCCAAGCATCGCCTCTCCCTTGGATCGCGGCTTCGTCATTTCATCAACGGCATTCCCAAAGGAGCATGGGTCCAGTTGGCCTAGCCTCTATTGCGACTCGAGCCATGTCACTCTATTGACGACAATTCAATAATTAAGTGCACAAATCATCACTCAATTTGCAATATCTAATCATCAAATTCATAATCTGAATACACAATAGCAATTAGCACGAAATTCTAAGAATTTAGGGTCCCGAAATAATTTTCGAAATTTACTAAATAATATCTATATTTTTCACAATCCATACTCAATTTATAATATCCAACCATCAATTTCAAAATCCGATTACACAGAACGATCAGCACGAAATTTTGAGCAAATAAGGTCCCGAGATCATTTTCGAATTTATTAAATAATTAATTTTATTCCGAAATTTATTTAAATAATAATATTTTAATAATTCCCAATAAATATATATTATTAAATTATTTAATAATTTCGGAATACTTAAATAAATCAAAAACAAATTCCTTTAAGTCATATCAAAGCATATATAATATAAACATTCACTTAGCCTTAAATTAAACACACTTTAAGTTAATCAAGCACCTTAATATAATCCACACTTAAATAAATTAAACTAACCACCTAATAACACTTAACATAAACTAAACCTCCCTAAGCATAATTAACCCTCTAAGTGAGGTTTAGTGAGCTAAACTCACCGGATTAACGAGCTGAGCAGACCAAAATGACGGGGACGCCGAGGGGAACAACTTTCCTCAAAGCGAGCCAAGCATCCGGGGTAAGGAAGCCGGCCAAAACAGGCCAAAATCGGGCTGCCATACCCATTTTTGCAGCTGCTATCCGTTGTTGGTTGAGGTCGAGAAAGGGGCGAATCCGAGCTCGATTGGGTAGAGGAACGACGGGGGAGAGACGACGGCAGCTTGGGGCGGTGCTAAACGGCGATTCCGGTGGCGGCGAGCAGAGACATGGGCGGCGAGCAACTTCTCCAACGGTGCTGCAAGCTTCGCTGGTCTTCGGTCGATCGGGCGAGCGGAAGAGGCATGCAGGTGGCGCGGGGCAGACGAGCGGTGGCGGCAGCGGTGGTGACATTGGCGACGGCGTGCGAGCGGGAGCGGACGGCCATGGTTGCTCCAGCTTCTTCTCTACATTTTTCTGATCTTCGCACCACAAAGATGGAGGAGAGAGGCGACGAGAGAGAGGCAAGGAGGAGAGAGAAGGAAGGGGGCCATTTCTTTTCTTTTTCTCTTTCTTTAATCCAACAAAATGGCCCACCATGACATCATCAAGTGATGTCATACTCCACTAACTTCAAATCTCCCACAACAATCTTCAATGGGTCAAATTCCATTTTCCGCCGTGGCATACCAATTTTTTAAACTTTGTACATCACATTCTTCAATTCCATTCAATCAACTTCCAATTGAAGCTCAATTAAATCAACCCATGTGTCCTCAACCTTCTTATGACTTTTCCCCATCAAGTGATCCGACTTGCATCTTAAAGATTCGATTAAAACGGCCCTCTGACAATCTCGAACAAAACAAACAGCCTTACTTTGCTTTTATGCAAAAAAAAAATCTCGGTTTTGTAGAAAAATCTTCTAGAGATGAGTTGATGTTCCTAAAATGATTTGTGACACACACAGACTTCCAATTTCTGAATTCGATCTCAATTCACAGTTAATTTCACTCTGGCACGATATTAGCACGTCCTGATCTACCGGGTAGCTTTTAGAAATTTTCGTGCATTTGACATGTGGTTAATCAATTCAAGCCATAATGTACATCTTTGACATATTGGCGACTCTCGGTTGTCGGGATAATCTCAAGTTTTCAAACACGGACACAGTAGTACCAAACGACATAAAAGCCGATCCTGTGCCCATCGACAAGAATTGTGCGATATGGTGGAATCACCCACACTCGATCACATGCTTCTATCGAGTCGACCTATCTCAGGTCTCTAATCAATTTTTAACTGTGCCGTAATGACCCTTGTAGATTAACTCGGTCGAAAGGTTGTTTCCTGGTCAAATTCTCGAGTCCGATGCATTAGAATTTCTTAACGGCTTTACCTAATAGACTAGTTATCCCATAAGTGATCAGTTCAGGGAAAAGAACTATATGCGTGCCAACGAAATGCCCGTCTCAATTTATTGAAAATAGAATTGGAAAATCGGGATGTCACAACTCTTCCCCTCTTATAAAAATTTTGTCCTCAAAATTTAAACTTTTATCAATTCTTAAACGTAAAGGTGGGAGTACAGTCGTCTCATCTAGTCTTCTCTTTCTCAGGTTGCTCTTTTTGTACCAATGTTGCTAGATCATTTCTATCTTGCCCAAACCACTTCAAATCCAACATAGTAAACTCTTGCCCAATTTTGCAAAAAAGAGAGTTGCAAAATTTGGTTCTTTTTTTTTTTTTATATTTTTCCACTAAGCGGCTAACTGCCGCGTCAAGGATTCGAACTCTTGACTTCGGACCTTTCGCTTCTTCCCGGGTACCACTTGGCTAGAGGCGCCGACGATGTCTCGAAATGCTTCTTTAATTCATTTAAAGCCAAAACCCTCATTTGAACTCAATTTTCGATGGATTCCGATTTAAATGCCAATTCATCTTCCCTTCCTTAATATATCAAGACATCCTCACCAACGGCGACACCCAAGGAGAATACACTTCCCCACTTAAAATTCCAAGGGTCTTCAACACGAAATTTGCGAAGCTAAACTGGCGATTTTGAATAGTCTCAAAATGTCTCGATAACCTGCGATCAATCACCGATTTCCGAACCGACTCTGGACCTGCGATTTTCTGATCTCGATCTCATCTTAACCGACTAAAGTCCTATACACTCTACTCTGCTCTGCTTCAAAAGGAACCATCTGACTGTTTTGCTGAAACTGGGAACCTCTGGTCAAGATCTAATATAACTCTGACACTGATCTCGGCAACTGTAATGACCGACTGCTGTACTGGCCCTGGCCTGTGATCTTTCTTTCCCTAACTTCATCTCAACAATTGAAATTATGCACTCTCTGCTATGTATTGCATAAGAAAGAACCATCTGAAAGCTTTGTCAACTTGGAACATCTGATCTAGATTTGAAATACAATTCATCCCCGGCACTCTATGTAGATGATTTATATGATATACACACACCTTTCGGTATACCTATTCTAATCGAGATCTTTCCGTGCTGCACTTAGGTGAGTTGACTCAGTTCATCTATCAACCACAACCCCATAAGGAATCAATACTCTTCCTGACTCCTTAATAAGCCTGTCATAACATTCCATCATGCTATACTTCCATTCCCACACAGGACTCTCTCAAGTGCTTGAAAAAGCTTTCCTGGCTTACATTACCAAATTCTCACTTACTAATACATCCAACACTTATAACTTGTTCGGCGATTATTTATCTTCATACCAATCTACCAATCCCGATGATGTAGATTCTAACTCATCTTCGTACTGTCTGGACAACGCTGAAGTTCCCATAAAATCTCTTCTTTAATCTCTACATCGTTAATTACACACAATCGTCCTCGGAACCTTAGCATCCTATCTTCATAAATCTGAAAATCAATCTCTCTCTCATCTGCATTCTCTTATAGAATCTTCTGAATTTCTGAATCTGTCCATTTAAGCATTTTGATTCTGATCTGAACTTTCGGCTCAATTCTGAGGGTGGTCATAAGATTTGAAAGGTGGCACACCTTAGATTTGAAAACTGAATTTTGGACTTCCTCAAGTAAGATCCAATCCTTGAGTACCCACTGTGCAACTAAGGACTCTCGACTCAGTGCATCTGCAACTTTGCTCACTTTTCCAGATTGATACAAAATATCATAGTCATAATCCTTAAGGAGTTCCATCCAGCGATGCTATCTCACTTTTAACTCCTTATGAAAGAATACGTACTTGAGACTTTGATGGTCAATGAAGATATGAAATCTTTCTCTATACCGATAGTGCCTCTAAATTTCCAGAACGAACATAACTACTGCAAGTTCTACGATGTGCGTTGAATAATTAAACTCACAAGATCTCAACAGACGGGACGCGTATGCAATAACCCTATCATGCTGCATCAACAAGCAACCAAATCCTTTAAACGACGCATCACTGCAGATCTCATAACTTCCAGGACCAAATGGAATGGTCAGCATAGGTGCGGTAATCGGCTCTGCTTAAGCTCTTGAAAACTACACTCGCATTTGCATGTCCACACGAACTTCTCTTCCTTCCTCTGTAGTCTTGTCAACAGCGATGCTAACACTGAAAAACCCGCATATGAACTGTTTGTAATACTTTGCTAAACCCAGAAACTTCTGATCTCTGTCACTATAGTCAATCTCGGCCAACTGTTCACTGCTTTAATCTCGGACGGGGTCTACGGAGATTTCTTCGCCTGAAATCACGTGACCTAGGAACGCAATACGAGTCATCCAAAACTCGCATCTGCTAAGCTTATTGTAAAATCCAAAAGCACTCAAGGTCTGAAGTACCATCCCCAAATGTCTCTCGTGCTCCTCAACACTCTTTGAACACACTAGGATAACTTCAATGAACATGATCACAACTGATTCAAGTACCCTTAAACATTTTGCTCATTAGACCCAAACAAATAGCAATGGTGTCCATCAAACCACATGGTATTACAGTGAACTCATAACTGCTATATCAAGTGCGAAATGCTAACTTCGGTATGTCTTTCTTCCTGATCCTTAGTTGATGATACTTTGTTCTCAAGTCGATCTTGAAGAATATCGATGCACAACCACAACGAACCATCTTTCTACTTCATGAACAGAACTGGTGCTCCCCTAAGGTGATGCATTGGAACGTATAAATCCCATATCCAACAATTCTTGCATCTGCCCCTTCAATTCTTTTAACTCGGATAACACCATCCGGTAAGGAGCCTTAGGGACTAGCTCTGTTCCAGGTGCTAATTCCATCACAAAATCTATTTCTCTTTTTGATAGCAAACTTGACAATTCTTCAGAAAATACCTTTAAAAACTTCACTACCACGATTATGTTCTCCATATTTGGCCCCTCAATTGCTGCATCCATTAGAGTTGCCATGTAGATTCGGTAACCAACAAATAGAACCAAGTCATCTTCAGTGACAAATAACAAGGATTGAAGTTCCTCTTCGACTTTCAGTAATTCAAAACTTTCACATGCTAACCGAACAAACTGAATTATATCAATACCATGATTCAAAACAACATAAAGCTCCTTGAGTTGAATCTTTTTATAAATGACTTCCAAGTCATACTTAAGCAAACCCCTTTCAAGTATAGCTATAGTCAGAGATTCATATTTCTATTACTTTATTACCAATCCAAAAATCCTACAACTTTCATTGAAAATTCTGCTGCACTACTCTGATAAAAACATCTCAAAAACATTCTTCCTTTGATCGATGCTTGGTCGACCCATTCATGCTCTTCTAGCCATCCTAGTGGCGTCCTATCTGCAATAACGGTACTTACGCTCTCTCGGACTTACGCGAACAATTCTTAACCCAATGGTCGTGTTGGCCACATTCAAAGCATGCTCCCTTTTTACTCTGACACTAGGCTGACTCAAGCCTCTTTCCACAAACTCGGCACATAATCAGTGAGTCATCTACCTCCCATCAAGTGACATCATGCACCCTTCCTTGCACTAGGGTCTGTTCCAAGTACCCCATTAAATGTCCCGAAGCATGTTTCCTCTATTCTATTTTATCAACGGCAATGCAGAAATAGCTATGGTTCCATTTGTCTATACTGACAATCTTTGATCAAATGGCCTTACTGGCGACACTTGTAACAAGTCCTTTCCCTCTTACAACACGGGACAGATCCATGTCCTTTCTTACAGACACGACACACATCGATCAAGATGAGCACTGACTTTCCAATTCTACTCTTCCGGTTGGGTGAAACAGGGCACCTTTCTTCTGACATTAGCCTTCCTCCCCAATCGACTTCCATCTCTGTCTAAACTGAAATTTGACTTATATATGGAGGCTTGTTCCTTGATCACAACTACAGATTGGGCCTCAACAGGCGTGACAACAACAACGGTCACAACACTGGCAGCATTAGAAACAACGACAACAACGGCGGCTTGGTCCTGAGCTTACTAACCCAAAATACTTCCCAAAGACTTTAGTGCCTAAACGATCCCGACGAACCTAGGATCGTTTGGTGCTGCTACACTCTAAGTATCGACTTGTGGCGGTACGCTCACACTCGCGCTGGTCTAAGCCTGCGCTCTACCTTGAGTACCAACTCTTGTCAGCGTCCTACCTCAAGATACAAGTCCTATCGACCTCCTCTAAGGAGTTCTCCACTCCCGGTCACTCATCCTACAGGCTCTTTATAGACACCTGTTTTCCAATTCCAACATCAGGTTGAAATTTGAGTGACCCCACAAACACACTACCAAATAGCTATCAATCACATGCATTAGCATATTAAAAGTCTTTCCTACTAACTATCCCATGACTCATCGCACCTTATCACTCCATACACAGACCATGCTTTGATACCACTTAAACGAGGATGTCACACCCCGAACCTTGAGCGTGCCAATATCTCACCATGGTCATGCAAACGCGACATTTCCAGGTAGTGTCGCCGACCCCATTCATTTCTTATTGCGAAAGCGGAACATATTATAAAACCCTTGACAATAAAATACGGGATAGAAAAGCAGGAAGCAAAACCACAACATAACACTTTCATAATTCAACAGAATTACAAACAGAGGTCTACGGCCAAAAGTCTACAAAAGACCGGCTCTTAAAAAGGAATTGTCCTACGACCTACAAGTCGGACACGTTCTCCAATCCTTATGACTTCACCTCTGCAACTCCTCAAGGCCAACCAAAGTTATCTGCCCACTCCGTCCACTAGGGACCTGAAATTTTAATCCCATAACCGGGATGAGACATTGTCTCAGCAAATTCAACCCCCTAAACCCCCTATTAGAAAGATAATACGCCTCGAGTGGCCTAGCCACATCATACAGAAGACTTACCTCGTCTTAATTCATTCTTGCAGATTAGCACAATTTGTATCACACAATCTCAAGTAGTAATAATAATTCAAACAATTGGAACGCCATCACTTTCATATAAATCACAATCGCACTTAGCACGCATTCCAATTATTATTCACTGCCACACGAGGGCATAGCCTACTCGCAGTTCGGCTATCTACTGACATTAATGCCAGGCATCGCCTCTCCCCTTGGAGCGCGGCTTTGTCATTTCGTCAACGGCATTCTCGAAGGAGCATGGGTCCAGTTGGCCTAGCCTCTACTGCGACCCGAGCCACGTCACTCTATTGACGTCATTTCTAAAGGAATAAAGGTCCAATTGGCATTGCCACTACTACGACCGAGTCTTTCAATCAACGCACGACAATTCAATAATCAATTGCACAAATCATCACTCAATTTGCAATATCTAATCATCAAATTCATAATCTGAATACGCAACAGCAATCGGCATGAAATTCTAAGAATTTAGGGTCACGAAATAATTTTCGGAATTTATTAAATAATTAAATTTATTCTGAAAATTAATTAAATAATAATATCCATATTTTTCATAATCCACACTCAATTTATAATATCCAACCATCAATTTCAAAATCCGAATACACAAAGAACGATCGCATGAAATTCTCGAACAAATAAGATCCCGAGATCATTTTCGGAATTTATTAAATAATTAATTTTATTCAGAAATTTATTTAAATAATAATATTTTAAGAATTTCGAATAAATATATATTATTAAATTATTTAATAATTTCGGAATACTTAAATAAATCAAAAACAAATTCATTTAAGTCACATCAAAGCTTATATTAATATAAACATTCACTTAGCCTCAAATTAAACACACTTTAAGTTAATCAAGCACCTTAATATAATCCAGACTTAAATAAATTAAACTAGCAACCTAATAACACTTAACATAAACTAAACCTTCCTAAGCATAATTAACCCTCTAAGCGAGGTTTGGTGAGCTAAACTCACCGGATTAACGAGCCGAGCGGACCAAAACGATGGGGACGCCGAGGGGAACAACTTTCCTCAAAGTGGGCCAAGCATCTGTGGTTGGGAAGCTGGCCAAAACGGGGCAAAACCGGGCTGCCATACCCATTTCTGCAGCTGCTGTCCACTGCTGGTTGAGGCCAAGAAAGGGGCAGATCCGAGCTCGATTGGGCGGAGGAACGACGGGGGAGAGATGGCGGCAGCTTGGGGCGGTGCCAAACGGCGATTCCGGCGGCGACGAGCAAAGGCGTGGGTGGCGAGCAACTTCTCCGACAATGCTGCAAGCTTAGCTAGTCTTCAGCCGGTCAGGCGAGCGGGCAAGGCATGCGGGTGGCGCGGGGCAGACGCACGGCGACGGCGGCGACGATGACAACGGCGTGCGAGCAAGAGCGGACGACCATGGTTGCTCCAACTTCTTCTCTGCATTTTTCTGATCTTTGCACAACAAAGATGGAGGAGAGAGGCGACAGGAGAGAGGCGAGGAGGAGAGAGAAGGAAGGGGGCCATTTCTTTTCTTTTTCTCTTTCTTTAATCCAACAAAATGGCCCAACATGACATCATCAAGTGATGTCATACTCCACTAACTTCAAATGTCCCACAACAATCTTCAATGGGTCAATTCCATTTTCCGCCGTGGCATACCAATTTTAAACTTTGTACATCACATTCTTCAATTCCATTCAATCAACTTCCAATTGAAGCTCAATTAAATCAACCCATGTGTCCTCAACCTTCTTATGACTTTTCCCCATCAAGTGATCCGACTTGCATCTTAAAGATTCGATTAAAACGGCCCTCCGATAATCTCGAACAAAACAAACAGCCTTACTTTGCTTTTCTGCCAAAAAAATCGGTTTTGTAGAAAAATCTTCCGGAGATGAGTTGATGTTCCTAAAATGATTTGTGACACACCCATTCCCAATTTCTGAATTCGGTCTCAATTCACGGTAATTTCACTGCACACGATATTAGCACGCCCTGATCTACCGGGTAGGTTTAGAAATTTTCATGCATTTGACCTGTGGTTGATCAATTCAAGCCACAATGTACATCTTTGACATATTGGCGACCCTCGGTTATCGAGATAATCTCAAGTTTTCAAACACGGACACAGGATACCAAACGACAGAAAAGCTGATCCAGTGCTGATCGACAAGAATTGTGCGATCTGGTGGAATCACCCACACTCGATCACATGCTTCTATCGAGTCAACCTATCTCCGGTCTCTAATCGATTTTTAACTGTGCCGTAATAACCCTTGTAGATTAACTCGGTCAAAAGGTCGTTTCCTAGTCAAATTCTCGAGTTCGATGCATTAGAATTTCTTAACGGCTTCACTTAATAGACTAGTTATCCCATGAATGATCAGTTTAGGGAAAAGAACTATATGCGTGCCAACGAAATGCCCGTCTCAATTTATTGAAAATAGAATTGGAAAATAAGGATGTCACACATCCATATCATCCGAAAAACATATTCAATCCAACCAAGCAATCATCCATATGAAATCCATTCTACCCCATCATCTATCAATCCAAAGCTTCTTAAGCATCCATATTTATCGATAAACACACTAAATCACAACCTAGAGTGAGCTCTAGCCCCAGTTGCCCAAAGCAACCTCGCCTCATTGAGCTCGAAATAAAATATCATCACTTTTTGAGGTTTTCGCGGGGATCAAGCTCGATTAAGCTTTAGCCAAGGGACACTAGACTTCAAGGGATGTCCAATGAGGGTCAAGGAGGCTAGACGATGTCAGAACAATGCCAGACGGGAGTCGGATGGCCGCCGATGGTGGATCAGGTTGCTTGAGCGAACCAGTGGAGAGATTGGCCATCGGAGGAGATTCAATGACTCTGGAGTTGTCACCGACTTGAGGAGATTCAAGGATGATCGGAGGATGTCATTGGACGTCTTGAGAAGCTGCAGGCCACTGGAGGATTGTTGAACAGGATCGGATCACGCTAAAACAACACTAGGTTGAGAATCGCTTCTTCGCACGCTTGAAGGGAAGATAGCTGCTGGTGGGTGGATTAGCCAGTCGCTGGTCACGAATGACTCAAGGGGGAGGCGACAGCCATCAGAGGGGGTGGTAAACCACCGATTAGGCTCTGATGAGCGGTGGCTCGATTGGCAAAGAGAAGCGGCTCGGTGAGGCGGTTTGGCGAGAAAGAGAGAAAGAGACAAAGAAGAGAGAAGAAAGAGGGAGAAGAGAGAAAGAAATCTGTAGAAATGAAGATCCCCTCCAATTTGGAGGGAAAAAACGCTTATATACCAAGGGATAAGATCAAATCTTAGCCTTTGGATCAAAGCTTGATCCCCTTAGCTAACTAATTTGGATTGATTGGTTAAGTTTGTTGAAGATATTATAATTAAGGCACATGCCCATTTAAACTATCATGATGTATTCCCAATGAATGGTGATGATCAATTCTTGAACAAACTTCGAGAATAGGGACTAATTGAGGGGTATTTTCGTAATTTCGCAAAGTCGGGGACAATTTCGTAAAATTACAGCACAATGGGTTAAGGAGGCACCATACATGCATCCTTCAGTTGGAATCGGACTCTAGCCACTGAAAAGTGACCAAAATGGGCCTAGTACATCAGTAGTCAACGTTGGTCAAATAGGCTGAACCGGTTTGGTTGTCCCTCTAATTTGCTCCAATGTTGCTTGATTCTGTTCAATTAAAATACTTGTGTGCACATTGAATGTAGATTGAATCAATTTGTTCGGAATTGGGTCACATAGGGACACCATTTGTACAATAAAGGTTTTAAATTGACTCAATTTCCATTAAATCATGACCCTAGACTAAACTAGCATTTATAATTGGACCTTATTTGGCTAAATTGAAGTTTGATATCTTCAATTAGATGCTAATCTAGCATGGGTCAAGTCAAATTGGCTTGATTGGAACACATCGATAGAAATTTCTATGATTCAGGCAAGTTAAATCAATCATATTGAAGTGTTCTGGAGAGAAATTCTCAAAATTGACTTCAAATTTGGATTCAGTTTAAGAAAATGATTTGAATGAAAGTGTGAGCATACAACTTATGAAGGATCGATTTGGAACCCTAATTAGGGGTTAAAATGTCAATTTTCATGCCGACATGTCAAATCTCAAAACTAGCAACATGAGTGAATATGAGATGACCTCTAGATCAATGTCATAAAAGGAACTATGTCAAAATTGAAAGTAATTTTATTTTTGACCGATTTTAAACGTAAAACAAAAAAAAAATTCAGAAAATTAAGTTCTTAATCGATTTTCGCAAAATTTTCAATCACAAAATCAAATTGAAGCTAAGACATGATGATTTAAGGGATTTTACATTTTTCAATTTTTAGTAGACTTTTAAGTAAAATGTAGCTTTTGTGATTAAATCTTTGAGTTGTTTGAAAACTAATGTGGCCAAAGTAATATTAAGGCTATTTAGGACCATTTTATGCAAAAATTCAATTTTTGACTTGGGTTCACTTTTCGTCAAAAGGGTTGATAAAAAAATCAACTTAAAAATCAACCATTTGACTTTTCAATTTTTGATGAAAATGATTAGGAAATTAACTAAAAATGATAGGCCAAAGAAAAAGAAATGAAAACTGACACTTTTAATTCGAGAAATGGATTTCGTTGTGATTAGAAACCTTAAACTAGAATTTTATATCTTAATTGATGCGTCGGCTAAAAATTGGGCATCAACAATTAGGGATTGACATAGATGGAGGGTGCTTTGATAATAAAATGCGCAACTAGAGGACATAGAGGAGATAGCCACATTAATGACCATGTTGAGGATAGGCAAATACAAGTAAAACTCAATTATGGCGTCTTGCTCATAATTCTCTCTCGTTTTGTAGAGTTCTCCCTACCCTCTGGTAGCCGATTACACCCAATTCTCTACCTTCCACCCCCTATCTCTTCTTCATTTGCTTGAAATTTACTTGTTCTCTCTTTGCCCTTCACTCCCTAGGCTTCCGATGTATGCCCATCCTCTTCGTGTCTTAGATGTTTCCTTCTGGTTCTCTCTACATAGCCTCGTTTGCCTTGAATTTGTATTGTAATTGCAGGCCAGTTGTTACTCGCAGGGTATCTCGTCGTCTTGGCTTTCTTGGGCCCAAGCACAATTTGAATTGGTGATTCCTGCACTCTGTTCGTGTTCTCCTCTGGGTTGCGACGGCGATTTCGCCTTGGTTAGTTCTACATGCTTCCAATTACCTTTACCTGTAAGGAAAATGAGGACAGTTACTTCAAGGGTTGCTAGTCGCCATAACTCTTACCGTATTGCCTCCTTTCTGCCCAACAATTACTTGATTTTGATTATTCGGCACTCTATGGTATTTTCCTGTGGGCACCAAGTCTTGGTTTTACTTCATTTATGGTTCATCTTGCATGGCTTCGGAAGTACATACCGATTCTTCATGTCTAGCAACTCTTTGCTCTAAATTGGGTCGCCTCACCACTGCCCATCTCATTGAGGATTGGGAAGATGAACCCTCGCCTAAAACATTAGCGGATTGCCAGCTCACTATCATTGGTAAAATCCCCTCCAGTTCGTCCATTAACTTTCCAGCCTTCCAAAGTACTCTGAAAAAAGCTTGGCGGACTGAACTTGTAGATATTTCTCAGCGTGAAACAAATATATATGTAGCCAAATTTCGTTCTCATGCAGACAAACAACGAATTCTAGAAGGGGGCCCCTGGCTTTTGTCGGGCAATCTAGTTATCTTCAAACCATGGATTCCGCACACACCCTTACATTGTTACAACATTTCTACTTGTGCCTTTTAGGTATAGGTTTTCGGCTTACCGTTAGAATGGTTTATTGATAATATGCTTACAAGGGCAGTGCAGCAGATGGGTCGTGTCATGGAAGTAAAGGCCGACTCAAAAGATGGAGGTTCGACAAGGGCAGGTCGAGTGCGAGTAGAAATACACTTACATGAACCTCTTCAAACAGGGAAGTTAATACGCATTGATGGCGGACCTCTGTGGTTGGATTTCCGCTACGAACGCCTACCGCACTTTTGCTTCTCCTGTGGCAAGCTTGGCCATTATGCGATGTACTGTAAGGACATCCCATACACTGAGGCAAAACATGAGGGTTGAGAGAAGATGGCATATGGTCCGTGGCTCCGTGCGGAAGTTAAGCAACACAGTCCCTATTGGCATACATTTTATAACCCCCAAGACATACCTGACCAAAGCGAAGAAGGCATACCTGAGACTCCGCCTTCATAGATCCCCATTGTTCCATTATTGGCCCCACCACCTAGGTTTCCAGCAGCGAATACATCCCTGACAAGTTAACTGACTCGGGGACCCCGCCTTTGAATCTGACCAGCACCCACACCAGACATCAGTGGAGAACCAACATTCTCTCCACACAGCAATTACATATGTAGATACCAAATTGAAGGGAATCCAAACTGAGCAAATGGATACACAGGTCATAAAGAAAATGAAAATATATAAGATCAAAACCTACTCTCGGCTTGGCTAAGAAACAGAGAAGATACACCCCCTATGAAGCCAAAAGCTTGTGCACAGGGGAACCTGACGACTCGCACTTAATGGAAACTCCTATCTTCACATCTGACAAAGCCGGAGTTTGGGCTTTGGTGGCTGGCCCCACACAGCCACCGGTAGATAAATGAAGCTGTTGAGTTGGAACTGTCAAGGTCTGGGCTCTTCCCTGACAGTTCACGCTCTCTAGGCCCTCGTGGCCAGAGAAAGACCGGATCTCCTGTTTTTAATGGAGACTAAGAACAGTTCTGAAAAGCTTTCAAAAATTCAGCATCGGCTCATATTCACTCACTCCTTTTTGGTTAACCCTGTAGGTTTAGCAAGGGGTTTAGCTATATTCTGGCATGCATATCTCGACATTAAAATAGTTCACTCAAACCACGACTTCATAGACCTGTTTTGTACTGACTCGGGGGATAACATACCTACTCGTGTGACATGTATCCACGCACCGGCAGTGTTTCGCCTTCATCAGCAGATTTGAGATGTCCTTCGACGTATTGCTGGATCTAACTCTTCACCGTGGTTATGTGTTGGTGACTTCAATGAGGTAACTTACCATTGGGAGAAAGTAGGGAGAAAGTTAGCTGATTTCCATCGTATGTCCTCATTCAGAGAGGTGTTACATGACTGCTCATTGATTGATATGGAGAGTAAAGGATGCGCATTTACCTGGATGAATAACTGTCAAGGGGAAGACATCATTAAAGAACGTTTGGACAGGTGTCTATGCAATCTGGATTGGAGAATCGCCTTCTCGAAAGCTGAGGTGGTTGCCTTCCCAACGGTGGGATCAGATCATCAATTTTCATCTTGGCCAAAGTCTTATTTCATTTATTGAAATTTAATTTTTAAATCTTATGAACAAGCATAGATTATTAATCTATCAAATTTAAATTTTCATAATCACATACACAAATCATCTCAATAAAAAGACTAATGGCTAAAGCATAAGCCAAGGGAAATTTTATCACCTAATTAGAGACTTTAACACACCTTATGGCTTGACTTTGAATTTTGGGATGCCACAGTTTTGACTTCAATTGGACACATATTCTCACTTGATTTAATCTTAATTGACCGTCAACAATTCAAATAACATCTCAATGACCAAATTTGTATTTTTCCTCGCCAATTGATCCCACTTGCTTCCCAATTGTGCAATCAAAAATGATCTCAGCCTTTTTCTAGACAAAAAGAGCTCTAGGACAACTTTTTCCCAAAAAGTCTTGGGTTGCAAAAAAAAATCTTCTGAAATTGAGTCGACGCTCCTAGAATTTATTGTGACATGACAAAATCTTCAATTTCTAAAATCGGACTAGAATTCATGGTTAATTTCCATTCGGCGCGTTTTTAGCGTGACCTAAGCTACCGAGTAACTTTTAGAAATTTTTAGTGCAAATGACCCATGGTCGATTTTCTTCGAGCCACAATGAACCCACTCGACTAATTGGCGACTCTCGGTTGTTGTGAAAATCTCGAAGATTCAAATACGGACACAAGGTACAAAAACGATAGAAAAATCAATCTAGTACCAGCCGACGAGAATTTTTCAATTTAGTGGTGTCATCCACGATTAGCCACACCTCTCAATCGAACCAACCTATCTCTAATCTTAAATCGATTTTTTTTAACTGTGCTATAATGGCCTTTAAAGATGAAAACGGTCGAGAAATCGATTCCTAGTCGAATTCTCAAGTCTATTACCTTAAAATTCCTTAATGGCTTCCCCAAATAGTCTAGTTATCTCGAGAGTGATCAGCTCTAAGAACAGCCCTGTAGGTGCGTCAATGAATTGTCCGATTTATTCAATAGAAAACAGGATCGAAAATCTAGGATGTCACACATGGTCCTCATAACACTAGAATGAGGACATCGCATGTCAAGTTAGTCAGAAATCCATCCAATCCTTCATTTTTATTTTGTTCGTATTTGAATTCATCAACTAATCATGTAATAATGGTAAAAGAGAGATCTTGTTGGTCAATAATGTCCTAACCCTTGCTAGCAAATATCTACGTAAAGCATCATAGTTGATATGCAAACACTACTTTATTATGGTGCGTTATTCTTTCTCTACCTCAAGCAATCGTAATGTTGGAATCTCTTATATTGGACAAATAAAAATTCAGGATAAAGTTTATGTATTCTACACCTTGAAATTTTAAGAGACTAACATATTGAGCAAATCATTCTCTGTGTGTAAAAGAATAAGGAATACGTCTATTAAAGTCATTTGCCTCAAGTGGAGGCAATCACTGGCAGAAACTTATATATGGTTGTAAAAAATAACCGTGCTAGATAATGAAGTCTAATATGGGATTTAGAAGATTATTTCTTAGACCAAATTTGAGCCAACTGTCATTTGCAAGCACCAAAGATAAGCTTATAGATCCCGTGCCGCATGCATATCCCAACAAAAAGGGCGGACTTCAAACAAATTCATCAAAGCCCAGGAAGATAAATCGAGAAAACTACTTAATAACATGTCATAAAATTATTAGAAACCTGAATATCAAGGAAAAAAAAACTCACGAATAACCACCCTCCACTCCCCTAACAAGAGCCGATGGTTGGATGGATTATATGCATGGTCCCTATAAGGCTAGATAAGGACATGACGTGTCAAATTAGTTAGAAATCCATCCAATTATTCATTGTCATTTTGTTCTATTTGAATTCATCAATTAATCATATAATAACGGTAAAATAGAGATCTTAACGGTCAATAGTGTCCTCACACTGACTAGCAAATATCTATGTAAAATATCGAAGTTGGCATGCAAACACTACTTAATTAGGGTGCTTTATTTTTCCTCTTAACCTCAAGCAATGGTTATGCTGCAATCTCTTTCCAATGAACAAGTAAAAATCCCGAATAAAGTTCATATATTTGGCACCTTGAACTTTAAGAGACCAATATATAGAGAAAATCTTTCTTTCTATGTGAGGGAATAACTAAATTTGATTATAGTCATTTGCTTCAAGTGGGGGAAATTGCATGCAAAGGCTTTGGATGAAAAAACTACCCTTAGTAGATAATGCAATCTGATTTGAGAGATTAGACACATAATTTCTTAGAACAAATCAGAGCCAACTTGATCTGAACGCGCAAAAGATAAAAGTATGGATCCCAAGCTACATGCATATCATTGCAAAAAAAGTTGACTTCAGACATATTCATTGAAGCCTGGGAGATAAATCTAGAAAACTAGGTAATAACAATTCATAAAATTATTAAAAACTTGAAAATTAAGGGAAAAAGCCACAAATAAAATTATAACTTATAACTTCCTCCACTCCTCCAACAGGGGCCGCTAATTGGATGGATAACACGCATGGTCATTTTTATTTATTTTTCTTTGGGAAAGTGCATTGAAAGTTCTAAAACTTATCATAAAAGTGAATCGAGTCCTAAAACCTTTAAAAAGTGCAATTAAGTTATAAAACTTATCACAAAACAGCAATTGGATCCTAAAACTTTCTAAAAAATGCAATTAAGTCCTAAACTCGTCAAAATGGTTTAATCAAGTCCTTAGGTTCATTACACTTTTTGAAATTTTTATGACTTAGTTGCACTTTTGTGACAAATTTTAAGACTTGATTACACTTTTTGAAAGTTTTAGGACTCGATTACATTTTCGTAATAAATTTTAGGATTTAATTGCACTTTTGAAAGTTTTAGAACTCAATCGCACTTTTGTAACAAGTTTTAGGATTTCCAAAACACTTCTCTTCTTCTTTTTAACCTCAAGCAATCATTATATTAGGGGATAAGTGCATTAGAAGTCCTAAAAATTATCATGAAAATGCAATTAAGTCATAAAACTTTCAAAATGTGCAATTAAGTCCTAAAACTTGTCATAAAAGTTTAATCAAGTCATAAAAATTTCAAAAGGTTCACTAAAGTCCTAAAACTTGTCTTGAAAGTGCAATCGATGCCTAAAACTTTCAAAAAGTACAATCAAGTCCTAAAACTTATCATAATTGTTCAATCTAAGTCTTTTCATTGATTGCCCTTTTTGAAAGTTTTAGGACTTAATTGCATTTTGTGACAAGTTTTAGGACTTAATTTATCAATATTTCACTCCTACAATTACTTATTCGTTGGGACACTAACCCCTTGTGCACTTTTTGGAAGTTTTAGGACTTAACTACATTTTCATGACAAGTTTTAAGACTTCCAATACACTTATCCCCTATAGTAAAATCTCTTTCTATTGGGCAATTAAAAGTTTAGGATAAAGCTCACATATTCTACACCTTCAACTTTGAGGGACTAACATATAGAGGAAAGCTCACATATTCTACATCTGATTAGGGTCATTTTCTTCAAGCGGGGGGCAATCACAGGTAGACTTTTATATGGTTATAAAAAATACCAACGACAAATAATGAAGTTAGAAGCACTTTTTCTTAGAACGAATCTCAGCCAACAGTGATCTAATCGCATAGAAGATAAAAGTATGGATCACATGCCGCATGTATAGCGCAACAAAAAAAAAGGGGGACTTCAAACAAATTCATCGAAGTCCATGAATTGAAACTTGAATATCAAGGAAGAAAACTCACGAATAACCCCCCTCCACTCCTCTATTGTTTGATGGATTATATGCATGGTCCTTAGAAGGCTTGATAAGAACATCACGTGTCACATTAACTAGAAATCCATCAAATTATTCATTGTCATTTTGTTTGATTTGAATTCATCAATTAATTATGTAATAATGATAAAAGAGAGATCTCAGTGGTCAACAATGTCCTCACATTGATTGGCAAATATCTATGTAAAGCATTGAAGTTGGTGTGCAGATGCTACTTAATTAGGGTGCTTTATTCTTCCTCTTAGCCTCAAGCAATGGTTATACCGGAATCTCTTTCCAATGGATAAGTACAAATCCCGGATAAAACTCATATATTTGGCACCTTGGGCCTTAAGAGACCAAAATATAGAGAAAACCTTTCTTTCTATGTGAGGGAATAAAGACTACATTTGATTATAGTCATTCGCTTCAAGTGGGGGCAATCGCATGCAAAGGCTATGGATGTAAAAAATACCCATGGTAGATAATGCAATCTAATTTCAGAGATTAGAAACATTGTTTCTTACACCAAATTAGAGCCAACTATGATCTAAACGCACAAAACATAAAAGTATAGATCCCGAGTTGCATGCATATCGTTGCAGAAAAAGTTGACTTCAGACATATTCATTGAAGCGTGGGAAGATGAATCTAGATAACTAGGTAATAACAATTCATAAAATTATTGAAAACTTGAAAATTAAGAGAAAATGTTACAAATAAAACTATAACTTATAACTTCCTTCACTCCTCCAATAGGAGCCGATGATTGAATGTATAACATGCATGGTCATTTTTCTTTATTCTTCTTGTGGAAAAGTGCACTAGAAGTCCTAAAACTTATCACGAAAGTGAAATCGAATTCTAAAACTTTCAAAAAGGATAATTAAGTCCTACAACTTGTAACAAAGGTACAATTGAATCTTAAAACTTATCAAAATGGTTCAACCAAGTCCTTGGTTGATTACACGTTGGGAAATTTTAGAACTCAATTGCATTTTCATTACAAGTCTTAGGACTCAATTATACTTTTTGAAAGTTTTAGGACTCTATTACACTTTTGTAACAAGTTTTAAGACTTAATTATACTTTTTAAAAAATTTTAAGACTCGATTGCACTTTTGTGACGAGTTTTACGACTTCCAATGCACTTATCCCTTCTTCTTTTTAACCTCCAGCAATCATTATGCTAAATTCTCTTTCTATTGGACAAGTAAAAATTCAGGATAAAGCTACATATTCCACACCTTCAACTTTGAGGGACTAACATGTAGAGAAAATCTCTCTCCATGTGTGGGAGAACAAAGGCTACATCTGATTAAAGTAATTTTCTTCGAGTGGGGGCAATTACAATCGGAGGCTTATATATGATTATAAAAAATACTAGTGGCAAATAATGAAATGTAATTTCAGAGACTAGGAGCATTGTTTCTTATAACGAATCCGAGTCAAAAGTGATATGAACGTGTAGAAGATAAGAGTATGGATCCCGTGTTGCATGCATATCGCAACAAAAAAAGGGGAGTTCAAACAAATTCATCAAAGCCTTGGAAGATAAATCTGGAAAGCTACTTAATAACATTTCATAAAATTATTAGAAATTTGAATATCAAGAAAAAAAATTCACAAATAACCCTCCTCCAATCCTTTAACAAGAGCTAATGGGTGGATGGATCATATGCATGATCCTTATGAGGCTAGATAAGGACATCAAATGTCGAATTAGTCGGAAATCCATCCAATTTTTCATTCTCATTTTGTTTGATTTGAATTCATCAATCAATCAAGTAATAATGGTAAAAGAGAGATCTCAGTGGTCAATAGTGTTTTCACACTAACTAGCAAATATCTATGTAAAGCATCGAAGTTGGCATGCAGATGCTATTTAATTACGATGCTTTATCCTTTCTCTTAATATCAAGCAATGGTAATGCTGGAATCTCTTTCCAATGAATAAGTAGAAATCTCAAACGAAGTTCATATATTCGGCACCTTAAACTTTCAAAGACCAACATATAAAGAAAATCTTTCTTTCTATATGAGGGAATAAAGACTACATTTGATTATAGTCCTTTGCTTCAAGTGGGGGCAATCACATGCAAAGACTATGGATGTAAAAAATACCTGTGGCAGATAATGCAATATAATTTCAGCGATTGGAAACATTATTTCTTAGACCAAATGAAAGCCAACTGTAATCTGAACGAGCAAAAGATCAAAGTATGGATGCCGAGTCCCATGCATATCACGTAGAAAAAGTTGACTTCAAACATATTTGTTGATGCCCTGGAAGATGAATCTAGATAACCAAGTAATAACAATTCATAAAATTATTAAAAACTTGAAAATTAAGGGAAAAGGTCACAAGTAAAATTATTACTTATAACTTCATCCACTCCTCCAACAGGGGCCAACGATTGGATGGATAACACAAATAGTCCTTTTTCTCTATTCTTCTTGGGGAAAAGTGCACTGAAAATCCTAAAACATGTCACAAAAGTGCAACTGAGTTCTAAAAGTTTCAAAAAGTACATTTAAGTCCTAAAAATTATCACGAAATGGCAATTAAATCCTAAAACTTTCCAAAAAGTGCAATCAAGTCCTAAAATTTGTCAAAATGCTTCAATCAAATCCTTAGGTTGATTACACATATGGAAAGTTTTAGCATTCGATTATACTTTCGTGGCAAGTCTTAGGAGTCGATTGCACTTTTGAAAGTTTTGGGACTCGATTACACTTTCCTAATAATTTTTAGGACTTAATTGCACTTTTTGAAAGGTTCAGGACTCAATTGCACTTTGATGATGAGTTTTAGGACTTCCAATACTCTTATCCCTTCTTCTTTTTAACTTCAAGCAATCATTATACTAAAGTCCCTTTCTATTGGACAAGTAAAAATTAAGGATAAAGTTCACATATTCCAAACCTTCAACTCTGAGGGACCAACATGTAGAGAAAATCTCTCTCTGTGTAGGAGAATAAAGGCTATATCTAGTTAAAGTCATTTTCTTCAAATGGGGGCCATCACAGTCAAGACTTATATATGGTTGTAAAACATATCAGTGGCAAATAATGACATGTAATTTGAGAGATTAGAAGCATTGTTTCTTACAACGAATCCATGTCAAAAGTGATCTACACATATAGAAGATAAAAGTATGAATCTCGTGCTATATGCATATTGTAACAAAAAAAGGGGGAGTTCAAACAAATTCATCGAAGCCCTGGAAGATAAATCTGGAAAGCTACTTAATAACATTTCATAAAATAATTGGAATTTAAATATCAGGAAAAAACTCTAACAGGGGTCGATGGTTGGATGGATTATATGCATGATCCCCATAAGGCTAGATAAGGACTTCACAAGTCAAATTAGTCAAAAATCCATCCAATTTTTCATTCTCATTTTTAGATATTCGGCACCTTAAACTTTCAGAGACCATCATATAGAGAAAATCTTTCTTTCTATGTGAGGGAATACAGACTACATTTTATGATGGTCCTTTGTTACAAGTGGAGGCAATCGCATGCAAAGACTATGGATGTAAAAAATACCCGTGGTAGATAATGCAGTCTAATTACTGAGATTAAAAACATTATTTCTAAGGTCAAATCATAGCCAACTGTGATATGAACTCGCAAAAGATAAAGGTATGTATCCCAAGCTGTATGCATATCGCTGTAGAAAAAATTGACTTCAGACATATTCATTAAAGCTTGAGAAGATGAATCTAGATAACTAGGTAATAACAATTCTTAAAAGTATTAGGTTGATTACACATTTGGAATTTTTTAGAATTCAAATGCACAGGAAATTCTAAAACTTGTCATGGAAGTGTAAACGAGTTCTAAAGTTTTCAAAAAGTACAATAAGTCATAAAACATATCACGAAAATGCAATTGAGTCCTAAAACTTTTTAAAAAGTACAATCAAGTCCTAAAACTTATCAAAATGGTGCAATCAAATTCTTAGGTTGATTACACATTTTGAATGTTTTAGAATTCAATTGCACTTTCGTGATAAGTCTTAGGAGTTTATTGCAATTTTTGAAAGTTTTAAGACTCGATTACACTTTCATAACAAGTACTAGGACTTAATTGCATTTTTTTGAAAGTATTAGGACTTAATCGCACTTTGATGATATGTTTTAGGACTTTCAATGCATTTATCCTTTTTCTTTTTAACCTCAAGAAATCATTATCCTGGAATATCTTTCTATTGGACAAGTAAAAATTCAAGATAAAGCTCACATATTCCACAGCTTCAACTTTGAGGGACTAACATGCAGAGAAAATCTCTCTATGTGTGTAGGATAATAAGGGCTATATTCGACTAAAGTCATTTTCTTCAACTGGGGGCAATCACAGGTAGAGGCTTATCTACAGTTATAAAAGATACCAATGGCAAATAATGAAGTCTAATTTGAGATATTAGAAGCACTATTTCTTAGAACGAATCTGAGCCAACAGTGATATGATCACATAGAAGATAAGAGTATGGAGCCCATGCCGCATGCATATCGCAAGAAAAACAGTCGACTTCAAACAAATCATCGAAGTCCATGAAGACAAATCTAGAAACTTGAATATCAAGGAAAAAAACTCACGAATAACCCCTATACTCCTCTATAGTTGGATGGATTATATGCATGGTCTCCATGAGGCTAGATAAGGACATATCGTGTCAAATCAGTTGGAAATCCATCCAATTATTCATTGTCATTCTGTTCGATTTGAATTCATCAATTAATCATGGTCAATAGTGTCCTCACATTGACTAGCAAATATCTATGTAAAGCACCGAAGTTGGCGTGCAAATGCTACTTAATTGGGGTGCTTTATTCTTCCTCTTAACCTCAAGCAATAGTTATGACAGGATCTCTTTCCATTGGTTAATTAGAAATCATAGACAAAGTTCATATATTCAACACCTTGAACTTTAAGAGACCAACATATAGAGAAAATCTTTCTTTATGTGTGAGGGAATAAAGACTACATTTGATTATAGTCCTTTGCTTCACATGGGGGCAATCTCATGCTAAGGCTATGGATGTAAAAAAAATACCCATGTTAGATAATGCAGTCAAATTTGAAAGATTAGAAACATTATTTCTTAGACCGAACAAGAGCCAACTATGATCTGAACGCACAAATGATAAAAGTATGGATCCTGAGATGCATGCATATCACTGCAAAAAAAAATTATTATAAACTTGAAAATTATTGAAGCCCTGGAAGATGAATCTAGATAACTAGGGAATAACAATTCATAAAATCATTTAAAAACTTGAAAATTAAGGGGGCCAATGATTGGATGGATAACATGCATGATCCTTTTCTTCATTCTTCATAGGGAAAAATGCAATGGAAATCCTAAAACTTGTCACGAAAGTGCAATAGAGTCAAAAAAATTTCAAAAAATAAAATAAAATTCTAAAATTTGTACAAGTCTAAAACTTTCAAAAAAGTGCAATCAATTCCTAAAACTTGTCAAAATGGCTCAACCAAGTACTTATGTTGATCACACATTTACAAAGTTTTAGAACTCGATTGCATTTTCGTGACAAATCTTAGGATTCGATTGCACTTTTTGAAAATTTTAGGATTCGATTACACTTTTGTAACAAATTTTAGGACTTAATTACACTTTTTGAAAGGTGTAGGACTCTATCGCACTTTTGTGACGAGTTTTATGACTTCCAATAGACTTATCCTTTCTTCTTTTCAACTTCAAGCGATCGTTATATTCGAATCCCTTTCTATTGGACAAGTAAAAATTCTGGATAAAGTTCACATATTCCAAACTTTCAACTTTGAGGGACCAACATGTGGAGAAAATATCTCTATATGTGTAGGAGAATAAAGGCTACATCTAATTAAAGTCATTTTCTTTAAGTGCAGGCAATCATAATCATCGGCTTATATATGGTTATAAAAAATACCAATGGGAGATAATGAAGTGTAATCTGAGATATTAGAAGCGTTATTTCTTATAATGAATTCGAGCCAAAAGTGATTTAAATGTATAGAAGATAAGAGTATGGATCTCATGCTGCATGCATATTGCAAAAACAAGGGGACTTCAAACAAATTTATCAAAGCCCTAGAAGATAAATCTGAAAGCTACTTAATAACATTTCATAAAATTATTAGAAATTTGAATATCAAGGAAAAAAAACTCACGAATAACCCCCTCCACTCCCTTAACAGGGGCCAATGGTTCGATGGATTATGTGCAAGATCCCTATGACTTTAGATAAGGACATCACGTGTCAAATTGGTCGAAAATCCATCCAATTTTTCTTTCTCATTTTCTTTGACTTGAGTTCATCAATTAATCCTGTAATAATGGTAAAAGAGAGATCTTAGTGGTCAACAGTGTCCTCACATTGACTAGTAAATATCTGTGTAAAGCATCGAAGTTGGCATCCATATGCTACTTCATTACAGTGCTTTATTCTTACTTTTAACCTCAAGCAATGGTTATACCGGATTCTCTTCCACTACACTTATCATTTCTTCTTTTTAACTTCAAGCAATCGTTATACTGGAATCCCTTTCTATTGGACAACTAAAAATTCAGGATAAAGTTCACATATTCCAAAATTTCAACTTTGAGGGACCAACATGTGGAGAAAATCTCTCTATATGTGTAGGAGAATAAAGGCTACATCTAATTAAAGTCATTTTCTTCAAGTGCGGGCAATCATAATCAGAGGCTTATATATGGTTATAAAAAATACTGGTGGCGGATAATGAAGTGTAATATGAGATATTAGAAGCGTTATTTCTTACAATAAATTTGAGCCAAAAGTGATCTCAATCTATAGAAGATGTATGGATCTCGTGCCGCATGCATATTCCGAAAAACAAGGGGAGTTCAAACAAATTCATCAAAGCCCTAGAAAATAAATCTGGAAAGCTACTTAATAACATTTCATAAAATTATTAGAAATTTGAATATCAAGGAAAAAAACTCACGAATAACCCCCCTCCACTCCCTTAACAGGGGCCAATGGTTCGATGGATTATGTGCAAGGTCCCTATGACTTTAGATAAGGACATCACGTGTCAAATTGGTCGAAAATCCATCCAATTTTTCTTTCTCATTTTCTTTGACTTGAGTTCATCAATTAATCCTGTAATAATGGTAAAAGAGAGATCTTAGTGGTCAACAATGGTGTCCTCACATTGACTAGTAAATATCTGTGTAAAGCATCGAAGTTGGCATCCATATGCTACTTCATTACGTGCTTTATTCTTACTTTTAACCTCAAGCAATGGTTATACCGGATTCTCTTCCACTACACTTATCATTTCTTCTTTTTAACTTCAAGCAATCGTTATACTGGAATCCCTTTCTATTGGACAACAAAAAATTCAGGATAAAGTTCACATATTCCAAACCTTCAACTTTGAGGGACCAACATGTGGAGAAAATCTCTCTATATGTGTTGGAGAATAAAGGCTACATCTAATTAAAGTCATTTTCTTCAAGTGCAGGCAATCATAATCAGAGGCTTATATATGGTTATAAAAAATACCAGTGGCGGATAATGAAGTGTAATATGAGATATTAGAAGCATTATTTCTTACAATGTATTTGAGCCAAAAGGATCTCAATCTACAGAAGATAAGAGTATGGATCTCGTGCCGCATGCATATTGCAAAAAACAAGGGGACTTCAAACAAATTTATCAAAGCCCTAGAAGATAAATCTGGAAAGCTACTTAATAACATTTCATAAAATTATTAGAAATTTGAATATCAAGGAAAAAATCTCACGAATAACCTCCCCCACTCCCCTTACAGGGGCCAATGGTTGGATGGATTATGTGCAAGGTCCCTATGACTTTAGATAAGGACATCACGGGTCAAATTGGTCGAAAATCCATCCAATTTTTCTTTCTCATTTTATTTGATTTGAATTCATCAATTAATCATGTAATATTGGTAAAAGAGAGATTTTAGTGGTCAACAGTGTCCTCACATTGACTAGTAAATATATGTGTAAAGCATTGA
The DNA here is from genome assembly GCF_016545825.1 of Eucalyptus grandis. NCBI lineage: Eukaryota > Viridiplantae > Streptophyta > Magnoliopsida > Myrtales > Myrtaceae > Eucalyptus > Eucalyptus grandis. The sequence goes on from NC_052616.1 coordinate 30,541,377, forward strand.
AGTTAGCATCCATATGCTACTTCATTACAGTGCTTTATTCTTACTTTTAACCTCAAGCAATGGTTATACCGGATTCTCTTCCACTACACGTATCATTTCTTCTTTTAACTTCAAGCAATCGTTATACTAGAATCCCTTTCTATTAGACAACTAAAAATTCAGGATAAAGTTCACATATTCCAAACCTTCAACTTTGAGGGACCAACATGTGGAGAAAATCTCTCTATATGTGTAGGAGAATAAAGGCTATATCTAATTTAAGTCATTTTCTTCAAGTGCAAGCAATCATAATTAGAGGCTTATATATGGTTATAAAAAATACCAGTGGCAAATAATGAAGTGTAATCTGAGATATTAGAAGCGTTATTTCTTACAATGAAGTCAAGCCAAAAGTGATCTCAATATATAGAAGATAAAGGTATGGATCTTGTGCCGCATGTATATTGCAAAAAACAAGGGGAGTTCAAACAAATTCATCAAAGCCCTAGAAGATAAATCTGGAAAGCTACTTAATAACATTTCATAAAATTATTAGAAATTTGAATATCAAGGAAAAAACTCACTAATAACCCCCTTCCACTCCCTTAACAGGGGCCAATGGTTCGATGGATTATGTGCAAGGTCCCTATGACGCTAGATAAGGACAACACGTGTCAAATTGGTCGAAAATCCATCCTATTTTTCTTTCTCATTTTATTTGATTCGTATTCATCAATTAATCATGTAATAATGGTAGAGATCTTAGTGGTCAATAGTGTACTCACATTGACTAGTAAATATCTATGTAGAGCATCGAAGTTGGCGACCAGATGCTACTTAATTATAGTGCTTTATTCTTCCTTTTAACCTCAAGCAATGGTTATACCGGATTCTCTTCCAATATACTTATCCTTTCTTCTTTTTAACTTCAAGCAATCGTTATACTGGAATCCCTTTCTATTGGACAACTAAAAATTCAAGATAAAGTTCACATATTCCAAACCTTCAACTTTGAGGGACCAACATGTTCATAAAATCTCTCTATATGTGTAGGAGAATAAAGGCTACATCTTTTCTTCAAGTGAGGGCAATCATAATCAGAGGCTTATATACGGTTATAAAAAAATACTAGTGGCAGATAATGAAGTATAATCTTAGATATTAGAAGCGTTATTTCTTACAATGAATTCGAGCCAAAAGTGATCTCAATCTATAGAAGATAAGAGTATGGATCTCGTGCCGCATGCATATTGCAAAAAAAAAAAAAAAAAAAAAAAGGGACTTCAAACAAATTCATCAAACCCCTAGAAGATAAATCTGGAAAGCTACTTAATAACATTTCATAAAATTATTAGAAATTTGAATATCAAGGAAAAAAACTCATGAATAACCCCCCCCCCCCACGCCCCTAACAGGGGCCAATGGTTGGATGGATTATGTGTGCAAGGTCCCTATGACTTTAGATAAGGACATCACGTGTCAAATTGGTCGAAAATCCATCCAATTTTTCTTTCTCATTTTCTTTGACTTGAATTCATCAATTAATCATGTAATAATGGTAAAAGAGAGATCTTATTGGTCAACAGTGTCCTCACATTGACTAGTAAATATCTGTGTAAAGCATCGAAGTTGGCGTCCAGATGCTACTTGATTATGGTGCTTTATTCTTCCCTTTAACCTCAAGCAATGGTTATACCGGATTCTCTTCCAATACACTTACCATTTCTTATTTTTAACTTCAAGCAATCGTTATACTAGAATCCCTTTCTATTGGACAACTAAAAATTCAGGATAAAGTTCACATATTCCAAACCTTCAACTTTGAGGGACCAACATGTGGAGAAAATCTCTCTATATGTGTAGGAGAATAAAGGCTACATCTAATTAAAGTCATTTTCTTCAAGTGGGGGCAATCATAATCAGAGGCTTATATATGGTTATAAAAAATACTGGTGGCGGATAATGAATTGTAATCTTAGATATTAGAAGCGGTATTTCTTACAATGAATTCGAGCCAAAAGTGATTTAAATGTATAGAAGATAAGAGTATGGATCTCGTCCCGCATGCATATTGCAAAAAACAAGGGGAGTTCAAACAAATTCATCAAAGCCCTAGAAGATAAATCTGGAAAGCTACTTAATAACATTTCATAAAATTATTAGAAATTTGAATATCAAGGAAAAAAACTCACGAATAACCCCCCTCCACTCCCTTAACAGGGGCCAATGGTTCAATGGATTATGTGCAAGGTCCCTATGACTTTAGATAAGGACATCACGTGTCAAATTGGTCGAAAATCCATCCAATTTTTCTTTCTCATTTTCTTTGACTTGAGTTCATCAATTAATCATGTAATAATGGTAAAAGAGATATCTTAGTTGTGACATCCTGAAATTCAACCCTGTTTCGATAAAGTGAAATGGGCATTTCGTCAACGTGCCTATGGCCCTTTTTCTCTGAACTGATCACTCACGAGTTAACTAACCTATTGGGGTGAAGCCGTTAAGGGATGTATCAGCTGTAAAACCCCTAAAAGCTACATAATTGGTTGGATTGAGCTAAAATCACGTATGATCGATTTTTAATCATGAAATTGAACTCGATTTCGGGAATCGAATTTTAAGCGCGTCATAATTTTTATTTTTTAGGATCCCGTCTCATCGTGACACATCGATTTTTTTGACGAAAATCAAATTTCAATAAAGAAATTATTGGAAGAAAAATTGAAGACCAAAAAGAAAATAGAATGGAAAAGGAAAAGAAAAAAGGAAAATTTGCATAAAGGCATTATGCATTTTCTTTTTTTCCTTTTTCTCTCTCTCCCTCTCTTTTCTTTTCTTTCTTTTTCTTTCTTTTCTCTCTCTCTCTCTCCCCTCCCCCTCGTGCGAATCCCCCTCCCCACGCCGACTCTCTCTTTCTTTTTCCCCCTTGCCGTTTCCTACTTTGCTTTCTCTTCCCTTTTGACTAGTCAAAACCCCACACCCTTATCTTCTCTCTCTCTCTCTCTCTCTCTTTTCTTCTTCTTCTTCCTTCCTCCGCACGTCCGAGCGAGCGAACCAGTAGCTGCAGCTCGCCGTCGCTGCCCCGTCGCCACCCGTTCCGCCGCCGCACCGCACGCCCGCGCCGCGCCCGTGCGCCCGCCGCTCGCCGCCGTCCCGCCACCCGCGCACGCCCTGCGTCCGTCGCCCGCTGCAGCCCCTTCCCCCGCGCGACCCAGCCGCCGTCCCGCCCCGTCCGGCCAGCTCCGGCCACCGCCCAGCACCGCCCGACCTCCCCGACGTTCCCCTTGCTCTCCGCCGGCCTCCCCTCGCCATTTTGGCCGTTGGATCGGCGCCGGCCAGCCTAGGGCAGAACCCAACGAGTGGGTTTCCAGCTCACTTGTGGGCCGTTTTGGGCCATTTCCGGGCCCCGGATCCGTGAGTCGCTTTGGGAAGTTTCGTTCCTCGCGTCGCCGCCGTCGGATTGATCCAATTTGCGCGCGATTTGGCGAGTAATCTCACTAATCCCGGATTAGTTGGCTAATTATGCTTAAGGTTGGTTTAGTTTTAATTAATTATGTTTATGTTGTTAGATTAGAATAAATTAGCAATTATTAGTCAATTGTGATGCGATTTAGATAAATTGATTGCATAATTAACAAGTAGACGCGGTCTACTATTTATTGGAAGTATCTCGAAATTTTCCGACCCCTAATCGGGCTTCAATTTGGCGATTCGGGCGTAAGTGGGATTTTTAGTATTTAAATATTAATTTTCGGAATTAAATTAAATAATTATTTATTTTCCGAAAATTCAAGGGAGATTGTCCGAACCGGAATATTATGCTAATGATTGTGGTGAAGACCGTTTATTTAATCGGGCTTTATTTTGAGCTAAATTGAATTTTTAATATTAATTATTTAATTTTAGAAATTATTTATTTATTTATTTATTTTCCGAAAATTCAACTAGGATGGCCCGTGACCGGAAATTTATGCTGGTGATTGTGGTGCGTCCGTTTATTTAATTGGGCCTTATTTGAGCTAAACGGAATTTTTAATGTTTAATAATTAATTTTCGAAATTAATTAATTAATTAATTATTAATTATTTTTCGGAAATTAAGACTGAGATGGCCAACAACCGAAATCTCGTGCTGATTGTCGTGGCGCAGTCCGTTTATTTCTTTGAGTTTTGAATTGTGCCAAATTGATTTAATTGTGGATATTTAAGATATGTTCCTAAATTGATTATTTGGGTAAATTGAGTACAAATTAAGGTTGTGGATAATTACTTTAGAAATGGAATGAATCATCATGAAACGCATGTGGCTCGGTGATTTGGTATATCGCTTCGGAGAATGCACGGGGCTTGATGATTAGATATGTCACCTTGGAGAATGCACATGGCTCGGTGACGAAGTATGTCGCCTTGGAGAATGTATGTGGCTCGGTGATTGGTTTTATTAGTTAGGACTGAATAGCAATCTATTTATTAGCTTTGGGTGAGCATATGGTATACTATATCGGCCTTCGGGCGATATGTCAGCTTTGGGTGAGCAAAAGTATCGAGATACTATATCGGCCTTCGGGCGATATGCCGATTTGGGTGAAAGCGGTATACCTTATTATCAGCTTTGGGTGAGCTATGCTATCTATTTATCAGCTTTGGGTGAGCAAATCACGATTTGATAGGACTTCATAGATAGTATTGAATATGCCGACCGAGCATGGGTCGTGATGGCTTGTCGACTAGGTCGATTGATCATTGCTTTGATTTGATGTCGTGAATTGATTGACTGAATGGAAATGACCGTGAGTGGTCTTATTGGCTTGTAATCGACTAGGTCAATTTGATCGATGCTTTGATCGGTAATATGATTGCTTGAGTGCCTATTGTGAATTGTACTGACTTGCAGGTGGGATTTGAGGCCAAGGTACATCTTCTGCCCTGTGCGTGTATAGGCAGCCTATAGTATAATGGTTTACTAATCGGGCTTAGTGGGGTAGAACTCGCTGAGACGTAGTCTCATCCCAGTTTGGGGAAAAACATTTCAGGACTCCGTTGAGGAGCTGAGGAGAAATCTGAGAAGGAGAACTCGGAGGTGAAACCTGAGTAGAAGGATTTTTGGAAGAAGAAGATAATACCGAGAGAGATTTTGAGTATGACTTGAAGGGATTGAGATTCCATCTTCTTTTGTGAACTCCAATTGATGTGAATAGTTATGAAGTTCTCTAGTTGATGTCATGTACAAAAGTTTGGTTATAAATTTCAATATGAAAAAAATATGGCCCGCTCTTCTATCCCATCGTTTTATTGTCTGAGATTTTAATCAAGCTTCCGCATGTGCTTAAAAATGAAAGGGCGGCGATACATTGTCATGGGATATTGCATTATAAAATCGGCCAAAGTGAGATGGATGTGTGCGTGCTCGAGGATCGGGCGTGACATCGGTGGTCAATAGTGTCCTCACAATGACTAGCAGATATCTATGTAAAGCATCGAAGTTGGCGTGCAGATGCTATTTAATTACAGTGCTTTATTCTTCCTTTTAACCTCAAGCAATGGTTATACCGGATTCTCTTCTAATACACTTATCCTTTCTTCTTTTTTTAACTTCAAGCAATCGTTATACTGGAATCCCTTTCTATTGGACAACTAAAAATTCAGGATAAAGTTCACATATTCCAAACCTTCAACTTTGAGGGACCAACATGTTCATAAAATCTCTCTATATGTGTAGGAGAATAAAGGCTACATCTTTTCTTCAAGTGGGGGCAATCATAATCAGAGGCTTATATACGGTTATAAAAAAATACTAGTGGCAGATAATGAAGTATAATCTTAGATATTAGAAGCGTTATTTCTTACAATGAATTCGAGCCAAAAGTGATCTCAATCTATAGAAGATAAGAGTATGGATCTCGTGCCGCATGCATATTGCAAAAAAAAAAAAAAAAAAAAAAAGGGACTTCAAACAAATTCATCAAACCCTAGAAGATAAATCTGGAAAGCTACTTAATAACATTTCATAAAATTATTAGAAATTTGAATATCAAGGAAAAAAAAAACTCATGAATAACCCCCCACGCCCTAATAGGGGCCAATGGTTGGATGGATTATGTGTGCAAGGTCCCTATGACTTTAGATAAGGACACCACGTGTCAAATTGGTCGAAAATCCATCCAATTTTTCTTTCTCATTTTCTTTGACTTGAATTCATCAATTAATCATGTAATAATGGTAAAAGAGAGATCTTATTGGTCAACAGTGTCCTCACATTGACTAGTAAATATCTGTGTAAAGCATCGAAGTTGGCGTCAGATGCTACTTGATTATGGTGCTTTATTCTTCCCTTTAACCTCAAGCAATGGTTATACCGGATTCTCTTCCAATACACTTACCATTTCTTATTTTTAACTTCAAGCAATCGTTATACTAGAATCCCTTTCTATTGGACAACTAAAAATTCAGGATAAAGTTCACATATTCCAAACCTTCAACTTTGAGGGACCAACATGTGGAGAAAATCTCTCTATATGTGTAGGAGAATAAAGGCTACATCTAATTAAAGTCATTTTCTTCAAGTGGGGGCAATCACAGTTGAGGCTTATTTATGGTTGTAAAAAATATCAGTGGCAGATAATGACGTGTAACTTGAGAGATTAGAAGCATTGTTTCTTACAATGAATCCGTGTCAAAAGTGATCTGGACATATAGAAGATAAGAGTATCAATCTCGTGCTATATGCATATTGTAACAAAAAAAAAAAAAAGAGGGACTTCAAACAAATTCATCGAAGCCCTGGAAGATAAATCTGGAAAGCTACTTAATAACATTTCATAAAATAATTAGAAATTTTAATATCAAGGAAAAACCTCACGAATAACCCCCTCCACTCCTCTAACAGGGGGGCCGATGGTTGGATGGATTATATGCATGATCCCCATGAGACTAGATAAGGACATCACGTGTCAAATTAGTCAAAAATCCATCCAATTTTTCATTCTCATTTTGTTCGATTTGAATTCATCAATTATAACGGTAAAAGAGAGATCTTAGTGGTCAACTGTATTTACACTGACTAGCAAATATCTATCTAAAGTATCGAAGTTGGTGTGCAAACTCTACTTAATTACGATGCTTTATTCTTTCTCTTAACGTCAAGCAATGGTTATGCTAGAATCCCTTTCCAAAAGATAAGTAGAAATCCCAAACGAAGTTTATATATTCGGCACCTTAAACTTTTAGAGACCAACATATAGAGAAAATCTTTCTTTCTGTGTGAGGGAATAAAGACTACATTTGATGATAGTCCTTTGCTACAAGTGGAGGCAATCGCATGCAAAGACTTTGGATGTAAAAATACCCATGGTAGATAATGCAGTCTAATTTCTGAGATTAGAAACATTATTTCTTAGACCACGTCATTGCCAATTGTGATCTGAACTCGCAAAAGATAAAGCTATGGATCCTGAGCCATATGCATATCGCTGCAAAAAAAGTTGACTTCAGACATATTCGTTGAAGCTTGGGAAGATGAATCTAGATAACTAGGTAATAACAATTCATAAAATTATTAAAAATTTGAAAATTAAGGGAAAAGGTCACAAGTAAAATTATAACTTATAACTTATAACTTCCTCCGCTCCTCCAACTGGGGCCAATGATTGGATAAATAACACAAATAGTGTTTTTCTCTATTCTTCTTGGGGAAAAGTGCACAAGAAATTCTAAAACTTGTCACTAAAGTGTAAACGAGTTCTAAAACTTTCAAAAAATACACTCAAGTCCTAAAACTTATAACGAATGTGCAATTGAGTCCTAAATTTTTTTTTTTTAAAATTCAATCAAGTCCTAAAACTTATCAAAATGGTTCAATCAAATCCTTAAATTGATTACACATTTGAAAAGTTTTAGCATTCAATTGCACTTTGGTGATAAGTCTTAAGAGTCAATTGCACTTTTTGAAAGTTTTAAGACTTCGATACACTTTCATAACAAGTATTAAGACTTAATTGCATTTTTTGAAAGTTTTAGGACTTAATCGCACTTTGATAATAAATTTTAAAACTTTTAATGCATTTATCCTTCTTCTTTTTAACCTCAAGAAATCATTATACTGGAATCTCTTTCTATTGGACAAGTAAAAATTCACGATAAAGCTCACATATTCCACACCTTCAACTTTGAGGGACTAACATGTAGAGAAAATCTTTATATGTGTGTAGGAGAATAAAGGCTACATCCGACTAAAGTGATTTTCTTCAAGTGGGGGCAATCACAAGTAGAGGCTTATCTACGGTTATAAAAGATACCAATGGCAAATAATAAATACTAATTTGAGAAATTAGAAGCACTATTTCTTAGAACGAATCTGAGTCAACAGTGATATGGTCGCATAGAATATAAGAGTTTGGATCCCGTGCCACATGCATATCGTAAGAAAAACAGGGGACTTCAAACAAATTCATCAAAGTCCATGAAGACAAATC